>NW_027140525.1:50000-303580 GCF_036365525.1 Heterodontus francisci
TGCAGGAACTGACACTGAGACACACACGGTCCGCATAGGAACTGACACTGAGACACACACGGTCCGCATAGGAACTGACACTGAGACACACACGGTCCGTGCAGGAACTGACACTGAGACACACACGGTCCGCATAGGAACTGACACTGAGACACACACGGTCCGCATAGGAACTGACACTGAGACACACACGGTCCGTGCAGGAACTGACACTGAGACACACACGGTCCGTGCAGGAACTGACACTGAGACACACACGGTCCGCATAGGAACTGACACTGAGACACACACGGTCCGCATAGGAACTGACACTGAGACACACACGGTCCGCATAGGAACTGACACTGAGACACACACGGTCCGCATAGGAACTGACACTGAGACACACACGGTCCGCATAGGAACTGACACTGAGACACACACGGTCCGTCCAGGAACTGACACTGAGACACACACGGTCCGCATAGGAACTGACACTGAGACACACACGGTCCGCATAGGAACTGACACTGAGACACACACGGTCCGCATAGGAACTGACACTGAGACACACACGGTCCGCGCAGGAACTGACACTGAGACACACACGGTCCGCATAGGAACTGACACTGAGACACACACGGTCCGTGCAGGAACTGACACTGAGACACACACGGTCCGCGCAGGAACTGACACTGAGACACACACGGTCCGCATAGGAACTGACACTGAGACACACACGGTCCGTGCAGGAACTGACACTGAGACACACACGGTCCGCGCAGGAACTGACACTGAGACACACACGGTCCGCATAGGAACTGACACTGAGACACACACGGTCCGTGCAGGAACTGACACTGAGACACACACGGTCCGCATAGGAACTGACACTGAGACACACACGGTCCGTGCAGGAACTGACACTGAGACACACACGGTCCGTGCAGGAACTGACACTGAGACACACACGGTCCGTGCAGGAACTGACACTGAGACACACACGGTCCGTGCAGGAACTGACACTGAGACACACACGGTCCGCGCAGGAACTGACACTGAGACACACACGGTCCGCATAGGAACTGACACTGAGACACACACGGTCCGCATAGGAACTGACACTGAGACACACACGGTCCGTGCAGGAACTGACACTGAGACACACACGGTCCGTGCAGGAACTGACACTGAGACACACACGGTCCGTGCAGGAACTGACACTGAGACACACACGGTCCGCGCAGGAACTGACACTGAGACACACACGGTCCGCGCAGGAACTGACACTGAGACACACACGGTCCGCATAGGAACTGACACTGAGACACACACGGTCCGCATAGGAACTGACACTGAGACACACACGGTCCGCATAGGAACTGACACTGAGACACACACGGTCCGCATTGGAACTGACACTGAGACACACACGGTCCGCATAGGAACTGACACTGAGACACACACGGTCCGCATAGGAACTGACACTGAGACACACACGGTCCGCATAGGAACTGACACTGAGACACACACGGTCCGCATAGGAACTGACACTGAGACACACACGGTCCGCATAGGAACTGACACTGAGACACACACGGTCCGTGCAGGAACTGACACTGAGACACACACGGTCCGCATAGGAACTGACACTGAGACACACGCGGTCCGCACAGGAACTGACACTGAGACACACACGGTCCGCATAGGAACTGACACTGAGACACACACGGTCCGTGCAGGAACTGACACTGAGACACACACGGTCCGTGCAGGAACTGACACTGAGACACACACGGTCCGTGCAGGAACTGACACTGAGACACACACGGTCCGTGCAGGAACTGACACTGAGACACACACGGTCCGTGCAGGAACTGACACTGAGACACACACGGTCCGTGCAGGAACTGACACTGAGACACACACGGTCCGCACAGGAACTGACACTGAGACACACACGGTCCGCATAGGAACTGACACTGAGACACACACGGTCCGTGCAGGAACTGACACTGAGACACACACGGTCCGTGCAGGAACTGACACTGAGACACACACGGTCCGCATAGGAACTGACACTGAGACACACACGGTCCGCATAGGAACTGACACTGAGACACACACGGTCCGCATAGGAACTGACACTGAGACACACACGGTCCGTGCAGGAACTGACACTGAGACACACACGGTCCGTGCAGGAACTGACACTGAGACACACACGGTCCGCATAGGAACTGACACTGAGACACACACGGTCCGCATAGGAACTGACACTGAGACACACACGGTCCGTGCAGGAACTGACACTGAGACACACACGGTCCGCATAGGAACTGACACTGAGACACACACGGTCCGCATAGGAACTGACACTGAGACACACACGGTCCGTGCAGGAACTGACACTGAGACACACACGGTCCGCATAGGAACTGACACTGAGACACACACGGTCCGCATAGGAACTGACACTGAGACACACACGGTCCGTGCAGGAACTGACACTGAGACACACACGGTCCGTGCAGGAACTGACACTGAGACACACACGGTCCGTGCAGGAACTGACACTGAGACACACACGGTCCGCATAGGAACTGACACTGAGACACACACGGTCCGCATAGGAACTGATACTGAGACACACACGGTCCGCATAGGAACTGATACTGAGACACACACGGTCCGCATAGGAACTGATACTGAGACACACACGGTCCGCATAGGAACTGACACTGAGACACACACGGTCCGCATAGGAACTGACACTGAGACACACACGGTCCGTGCAGGAACTGACACTGAGACACACACGGTCCGCATAGGAACTGACACTGAGACACACACGGTCCGCATAGGAACTGACACTGAGACACACACGGTCCGTGCAGGAACTGACACTGAGACACACACGGTCCGCATAGGAACTGACACTGAGACACACACGGTCCGTGCAGGAACTGACACTGAGACACACACGGTCCGCATAGGAACTGACACTGAGACACACACGGTCCGCATAGGAACTGATACTGAGACACACACGGTCCGCATAGGAACTGACACTGAGACACACACGGTCCGCATAGGAACTGACACTGAGACACACACGGTCCGCATAGGAACTGACACTGAGACACACACGGTCCGCATAGGAACTGACACTGAGACACACACGGTCCGCATAGGAACTGACACTGAGACACACACGGTCCGCATAGGAACTGACACTGAGACACACACGGTCCGTGCAGGAACTGACACTGAGACACACACGGTCCGCATAGGAACTGACACTGAGACACACACTGTCCGCATAGGAACTGACACTGAGACACACACTGTCCGCATAGGAACTGACACTGAGACACACACGGTCCGCATAGGAACTGACACTGAGACACACACGGTCCGTGCAGGAACTGACACTGAGACACACACGGTCCGTGCAGGAACTGACACTGAGACACACACGGTCCGCATAGGAACTGACACTGAGACACACACGGTCCGCATAGGAACTGACACTGAGACACACACGGTCCGCATAGGAACTGACACTGAGACACACACGGTCCGTGCAGGAACTGACACTGAGACACACACGGTCCGTGCAGGAACTGACACTGAGACACACACGGTCCGTGCAGGAACTGACACTGAGACACACACGGTCCGTGCAGGAACTGACACTGAGACACACACGGTCCGCATAGGAACTGACACTGAGACACACACGGTCCGCATAGGAACTGACACTGAGACACACACGGTCCGTGCAGGAACTGACACTGAGACACACACGGTCCGCATAGGAACTGACACTGAGACACACACGGTCCGCATAGGAACTGACACTGAGACACACACGGTCCGCATAGGAACTGACACTGAGACACACACGGTCCGCATAGGAACTGACACTGAGACACACACGGTCCGCATAGGAACTGATACTGAGACACACACGGTCCGTGCAGGAACTGACACTGAGACACACACGGTCCGCATAGGAACTGACACTGAGACACACACGGTCCGCATAGGAACTGACACTGAGACACACACGGTCCGCATAGGAACTGACACTGAGACACACACGGTCCGCATAGGAACTGACACTGAGACACACACGGTCCGCGCAGGAACTGACACTGAGACACACACGGTCCGCGCAGGAACTGACACTGAGACACACACGGTCCGCGCAGGAACTGACACTGAGACACACACGGTCCGCATAGGAACTGACACTGAGACACACACGGTCCGTGCAGGAACTGACACTGAGACACACACGGTCCGCGCAGGAACTGACACTGAGACACACACGGTCCGCATAGGAACTGACACTGAGACACACACGGTCCGCATAGGAACTGACACTGAGACACACACGGTCCGTGCAGGAACTGACACTGAGACACACACGGTCCGCGCAGGAACTGACACTGAGACACACACGGTCCGCATAGGAACTGACACTGAGACACACACGGTCCGTGCAGGAACTGACACTGAGACACACACGGTCCGCGCAGGAACTGACACTGAGACACACACGGTCCGCGCAGGAACTGACACTGAGACACACACGGTCCGCATAGGAACTGACACTGAGACACACACGGTCCGCATAGGAACTGACACTGAGACACACACGGTCCGTGCAGGAACTGATACTGAGACACACACGGTCCGCATAGGAACTGACACTGAGACACACACGGTCCGCATAGGAACTGACACTGAGACACACACGGTCCGCATAGGAACTGATACTGAGACACACACGGTCCGCATAGGAACTGATACTGAGACACACACGGTCCGCATAGGAACTGACACTGAGACACACACGGTCCGCATAGGAACTGACACTGAGACACACACGGTCCGTGCAGGAACTGACACTGAGGCACACACGGTCCGCATAGGAACTGACACTGAGACACACACGGTCCGCATAGGAACTGACACTGAGACACACACGGTCCGTGCAGGAACTGACACTGAGACACACACGGTCCGCACAGGAACTGACACTGAGACACACACGGTCCGCATAGGAACTGACACTGAGACACACACGGTCCGTGCAGGAACTGACACTGAGACACACACGGTCCGCATAGGAACTGACACTGAGACACACACGGTCCGCATAGGAACTGATACTGAGACACACACGGTCCGCATAGGAACTGACACTGAGACACACACGGTCCGCATAGGAACTGACACTGAGACACACACGGTCCGCATAGGAACTGATACTGAGACACACACGGTCCGCACAGGAACTGACACTGAGACACACACGGTCCGCATAGGAACTGACACTGAGACACACACGGTCCGCATAGGAACTGACACTGAGACACACACGGTCCGTGCAGGAACTGACACTGAGACACACACGGTCCGCATAGGAACTGACACTGAGACACACACGGTCCGCATAGGAACTGACACTGAGACACACACGATCCGTGCAGGAACTGACACTGAGACACACACGGTCCGCATAGGAACTGACACTGAGACACACACGGTCCGCATAGGAACTGACACTGAGACACACACGGTCCGCATAGGAACTGACACTGAGACACGCACGGTCCGCATAGGAACTGACACTGAGACACACACGGTCCGCATAGGAACTGACACTGAGACACACACGGTCCGCATAGGAACTGACACTGAGACACACACGGTCCGCATAGGAACTGACACTGAGACACACACGGTCCGCATAGGAACTGACACTGAGACACACACGGTCCGCATAGGAACTGACACTGAGACACACACGGTCCGCATAGGAACTGACACTGAGACACACACGGTCCGTGCAGGAACTGACACTGAGACACACACGGTCCGCATAGGAACTGACACTGAGACACACACGGTCCGTGCAGGAACTGACACTGAGACACACACGGTCCGTGCAGGAACTGACACTGAGACACACACGGTCCGTGCAGGAACTGACACTGAGACACACACGGTCCGCATAGGAACTGACACTGAGACACACACGGTCCGCATAGGAACTGACACTGAGACACACACGGTCCGCATAGGAACTGACACTGAGACACACACGGTCCGCACAGGAACTGACACTGAGACACACACGGTCCGCATAGGAACTGACACTGAGACACACACGGTCCGCATAGGAACTGACACTGAGACACACACGGTCCGCATAGGAACTGACACTGAGACACACACGGTCCGCATAGGAACTGACACTGAGACACACACGGTCCGCATAGGAACTGACACTGAGACACACACGGTCCGTGCAGGAACTGAGACTGAGACACACACGGTCCGCGCAGGAACTGACACTGAGACACACACGGTCCGTGCAGGAACTGACACTGAGACACACACGGTCCGCATAGGAACTGACACTGAGACACACACGGTCCGCATAGGAACTGACACTGAGACACACACGGTCCGTGCAGGAACTGACACTGAGACACACACGGTCCGCATAGGAACTGACACTGAGACACACACGGTCCGCATAGGAACTGACACTGAGACACACACGGTCCGCATAGGAACTGACACTGAGACACACACGGTCCGTGCAGGAACTGATACTGAGACACACACGGTCCGCACAGGAACTGACACTGAGACACACACGGTCCGTGCAGGAACTGACACTGAGACACACACGGTCCGCATAGGAACTGATACTGAGACACACACGGTCCGCGTAGGAACTGACACTGAGACACACACGGTCCGTGCAGGAACTGATACTGAGACACACACGGTCCGCGCAGGAACTGACACTGAGACACACACGGTCCGTGCAGGAACTGACACTGAGACACACACGGTCCGTGCAGGAACTGACACTGAGACACACACGGTCTGTGCAGGAACTGACACTGAGACACACACGGTCCGTGCAGGAACTGACACTGAGACACACACGGTCCGCATAGGAACTGACACTGAGACACATACGGTCCGTGCAGGAACTGACACTGAGACACACACGGTCCGCATAGGAACTGACACTGAGACACACACGGTCCGCATAGGAACTGACACTGAGACACACACGGTCCGTGCAGGAACTGACACTGAGACACACACGGTCCGTGCAGGAACTGACACTGAGACACACACGGTCCGTGCAGGAACTGACACTGAGACACACACGGTCCGCATAGGAACTGACACTGAGACACACACGGTCCGCATAGGAACTGACACTGAGACACACACGGTCCGCATAGGAACTGACACTGAGACACACACGGTCCGTGCAGGAACTGACACTGAGACACACACGGTCCGTGCAGGAACTGATACTGAGACACACACGGTCCGCATAGGAACTGATACTGAGACACACACGGTCCGTGCAGGAACTGATACTGAGTCACACAAGCGGACCGTGCACGAGTTGACACAGAGACACACACCAACGGACCGTACAGGAGCTGATACTGAGACACACACGGTCCGTGCAGGAACTGACACTGAGACACACACGGTCCGTGCAGGAACTGACACTGAGACACACACGGTCCGCATAGGAACTGACACTGAGACACACACGGTCCGTGCAGGAACTGACACTGAGACACACACGGTCCGTGCAGGAACTGACACTGAGACACACACGGTCCGTGCAGGAACTGACACTGAGACACACACGGTCCGTGCAGCAACTGACACTGAGACACACACGGTCCGTGCAGGAACTGACACTGAGACACACACGGTCCGTGCAGGAACTGACACTGAGACACACACGGTCCGTGCAGGAACTGACACTGAGACACACACGGTCCGCATAGGAACTGACACTGAGACACACACGGTCCGCATAGGAACTGACACTGAGACACACACGGTCCGCATAGGAACTGACACTGAGACACACACGGTCCGCATAGGAACTGACACTGAGACACACACGGTCCGCATAGGAACTGACACTGAGACACACACGGTCCGTGCAGGAACTGATACTGAGACACACACGGTCCGCATAGGAACTGACACTGAGACACACACGGTCCGTGCAGGAACTGATACTGAGACACACACGGTCCGCATAGGAACTGACACTGAGACACACACGGTCCGCATAGGAACTGACACTGAGACACACACGGTCCGCATAGGAACTGACACTGAGACACACACGGTCCGCATAGGAACTGACACTGAGACACACACGGTCCGTGCAGGAACTGATACTGAGTCACACAAGCGGACCGTGCACGAGTTGACACTGAGACACACACGGTCCGTGCAGGAACTGACACTGAGACACACACGGTCCGCATTGGAACTGACACTGAGACACACACGGTCCGTGCAGGAACTGACACTGAGACACACACGGTCCGTGCAGGAACTGACACTGAGACACACACGGTCCGCATAGGAACTGACACTGAGACACACACGGTCCGTGCAGGAACTGACACTGAGACACACACGGTCCGCATAGGAACTGACACTGAGACACACACGGTCCGTGCAGGAACTGACACTGAGACACACACGGTCCGTGCAGGAACTGACACTGAGACACACACGGTCCGTGCAGGAACTGACACTGAGACACACACGGTCCGTGCAGGAACTGACACTGAGACACACACGGTCCGTGCAGGAACTGACACTGAGACACACACGGTCCGTGCAGGAACTGACACTGAGACACACACGGTCCGTGCAGGAACTGACACTGAGACACACACGGTCCGTGCAGGAACTGACACTGAGACACACACGGTCCGTGCAGGAACTGACACTGAGACACACACGGTCCGTGCAGGAACTGACACTGAGACACACACGGTCCGCATAGGAACTGACACTGAGACACACACGGTCCGCATAGGAACTGATACTGAGTCACACACGGTCCGCATAGGAACTGACACTGAGACACACACGGTCCGCATAGGAACTGACACTGAGACACACACG
This sequence comes from Heterodontus francisci, assembly GCF_036365525.1. Lineage (NCBI taxonomy): Eukaryota > Metazoa > Chordata > Chondrichthyes > Heterodontiformes > Heterodontidae > Heterodontus > Heterodontus francisci. The sequence goes on from NW_027140525.1 coordinate 58,980, forward strand.
GTCCGCATAGGAACTGACACTGAGACACACACGGTCCGTGCAGGAACTGATACTGAGTCACACACGGTCCGCATAGGAACTGACACTGAGACACACACGGTCCGTGCAGGAACTGATACTGAGACACACACGGTCCGTGCAGGAACTGATACTGAGACACACACGGTCCGCATAGGAACTGACACTGAGACACACACGGTCCGCATAGGAACTGACACTGAGACACACACGGTCCGCATAGGAACTGACACTGAGACACACACGGTCCGCATAGGAACTGACACTGAGACACACACGGTCCGCATAGGAACTGACACTGAGACACACACGGTCCGCATAGGAACTGACACTGAGACACACACGGTCCGCATAGGAACTGACACTGAGACACACACGGTCCGTGCAGGAACTGACACTGAGACACACACGGTCCGCATAGGAACTGACACTGAGACACACACGGTCCGTGCAGGAACTGACACTGAGACACACACGGTCCGTGCAGGAACTGACACTGAGACACACACGGTCCGTGCAGGAACTGACACTGAGACACACACGGTCCGCATAGGAACTGACACTGAGACACACACGGTCCGCATAGGAACTGACACTGAGACACACACGGTCCGCATAGGAACTGACACTGAGACACACACGGTCCGCATAGGAACTGACACTGAGACACACACGGTCCGCATAGGAACTGACACTGAGACACACACGGTCCGCATAGGAACTGACACTGAGACACACACGGTCCGCATAGGAACTGACACTGAGACACACACGGTCCGCATAGGAACTGACACTGAGACACACACGGTCCGCATAGGAACTGACACTGAGACACACACGGTCCGTGCAGGAACTGAGACTGAGACACACACGGTCCGCGCAGGAACTGACACTGAGACACACACGGTCCGTGCAGGAACTGACACTGAGACACACACGGTCCGCATAGGAACTGACACTGAGACACACACGGTCCGCATAGGAACTGACACTGAGACACACACGGTCCGCATAGGAACTGACACTGAGACACACACGGTCCGTGCAGGAACTGACACTGAGACACACACGGTCCGTGCAGGAACTGATACTGAGACACACACGGTCCGCATAGGAACTGATACTGAGACACACACGGTCCGTGCAGGAACTGATACTGAGTCACACAAGCGGACCGTGCACGAGTTGACACAGAGACACACACCAACGGACCGTACAGGAGCTGATACTGAGACACACACGGTCCGTGCAGGAACTGACACTGAGACACACACGGTCCGTGCAGGAACTGACACTGAGACACACACGGTCCGCATAGGAACTGACACTGAGACACACACGGTCCGTGCAGGAACTGACACTGAGACACACACGGTCCGTGCAGGAACTGACACTGAGACACACACGGTCCGTGCAGGAACTGACACTGAGACACACACGGTCCGTGCAGCAACTGACACTGAGACACACACGGTCCGTGCAGGAACTGACACTGAGACACACACGGTCCGTGCAGGAACTGACACTGAGACACACACGGTCCGTGCAGGAACTGACACTGAGACACACACGGTCCGCATAGGAACTGACACTGAGACACACACGGTCCGCATAGGAACTGACACTGAGACACACACGGTCCGCATAGGAACTGACACTGAGACACACACGGTCCGCATAGGAACTGACACTGAGACACACACGGTCCGCATAGGAACTGACACTGAGACACACACGGTCCGCATAGGAACTGACACTGAGACACACACGGTCCGTGCAGGAACTGATACTGAGACACACACGGTCCGCATAGGAACTGACACTGAGACACACACGGTCCGTGCAGGAACTGATACTGAGACACACACGGTCCGCATAGGAACTGACACTGAGACACACACGGTCCGCATAGGAACTGACACTGAGACACACACGGTCCGCATAGGAACTGACACTGAGACACACACGGTCCGCATAGGAACTGACACTGAGACACACACGGTCCGTGCAGGAACTGATACTGAGTCACACAAGCGGACCGTGCACGAGTTGACACTGAGACACACACGGTCCGTGCAGGAACTGACACTGAGACACACACGGTCCGCATTGGAACTGACACTGAGACACACACGGTCCGTGCAGGAACTGACACTGAGACACACACGGTCCGTGCAGGAACTGACACTGAGACACACACGGTCCGCATAGGAACTGACACTGAGACACACACGGTCCGTGCAGGAACTGACACTGAGACACACACGGTCCGCATAGGAACTGACACTGAGACACACACGGTCCGTGCAGGAACTGACACTGAGACACACACGGTCCGTGCAGGAACTGACACTGAGACACACACGGTCCGTGCAGGAACTGACACTGAGACACACACGGTCCGTGCAGGAACTGACACTGAGACACACACGGTCCGTGCAGGAACTGACACTGAGACACACACGGTCCGTGCAGGAACTGACACTGAGACACACACGGTCCGTGCAGGAACTGACACTGAGACACACACGGTCCGTGCAGGAACTGACACTGAGACACACACGGTCCGTGCAGGAACTGACACTGAGACACACACGGTCCGTGCAGGAACTGACACTGAGACACACACGGTCCGCATAGGAACTGACACTGAGACACACACGGTCCGCATAGGAACTGATACTGAGTCACACACGGTCCGCATAGGAACTGACACTGAGACACACACGGTCCGCATAGGAACTGACACTGAGACACACACGGTCCGCATAGGAACTGACACTGAGACACACACGGTCCGTGCAGGAACTGATACTGAGTCACACACGGTCCGCATAGGAACTGACACTGAGACACACACGGTCCGTGCAGGAACTGATACTGAGACACACACGGTCCGTGCAGGAACTGATACTGAGACACACACGGTCCGCATAGGAACTGACACTGAGACACACACGGTCCGCATAGGAACTGACACTGAGACACACACGGTCCGTGCAGGAACTGATACTGAGACACACACGGTCCGCATAGGAACTGACACTGAGACACACACGGTCCGCATAGGAACTGACACTGAGACACACACGGTCCGTGCAGGAACTGATACTGAGACACACACGGTCCGCATAGGAACTGACACTGAGACACACACGGTCCGTGCAGGAACTGATACTGAGACACACACGGTCCGCATAGGAACTGACACTGAGACACACACGGTCCGTGCAGGAACTGATACTGAGACACACACGGTCCGTGCAGGAACTGATACTGAGACACACACGGTCCGTGCAGGAACTGATACTGAGTCACACAAGCGGACCGTGCACGAGTTGACACTGAGACACACACCAGCGGACCGTACAGGAGCTGACACTGAGACACTCACGGTCCGTGCAGGAACTGACACTGAGACACACACGGTCCGCATTGGAACTGACACTGAGACACACACGGTCCGTGCAGGAACTGACACTGAGACACACACGGTCCGTGCAGGAACTGACACTGAGACACACACGGTCCGTGCAGGAACTGACACTGAGACACACACGGTCCGCATAGGAACTGACACTGAGACACACACGGTCCGCATAGGAACTGACACTGAGACACACACGGTCCGTGCAGGAACTGACACTGAGACACACACGGTCCGTGCAGGAACTGACACTGAGACACACACGGTCCGCATAGGAACTGACACTGAGACACACACGGTCCGCATAGGAACTGATACTGAGTCACACACGGTCCGCATAGGAACTGACACTGAGACACACACGGTCCGCATAGGAACTGACACTGAGACACACACGGTCCGCATAGGAACTGACACTGAGACACACACGGTCCGTGCAGGAACTGATACTGAGTCACACACGGTCCGTGCAGGAACTGACACTGAGACACACACGGTCCGCATAGGAACTGACACTGAGACACACACGGTCCGTGCAGGAACTGATACTGAGTCACACACGGTCCGTGCAGGAACTGACACTGAGACACACACGGTCCGTGCAGGAACTGATACTGAGTCACACACGGTCCGTGCAGGAACTGACACTGAGACACACACGGTCCGCATAGGAACTGATACTGAGACACACACGGTCCGCATAGGAACTGACACTGAGACACACACGGTCCGTGCAGGAACTGATACTGAGACACACACGGTCCGCATAGGAACTGATACTGAGACACACACGGTCCGCATAGGAACTGACACTGAGACACACACGGTCCGCATAGGAACTGACACTGAGACACACACGGTCCGCATAGGAACTGACACTGAGACACACACGGTCCGCATAGGAACTGACACTGAGACACACACGGTCCGTGCAGGAACTGATACTGAGACACACACGGTCCGTGCAGGAACTGATAGTGAGACACACACGGTCCGCATAGGAACTGACACTGAGACACACACGGTCCGCATAGGAACTGACACTGAGACACACACGGTCCGCATAGGAACTGACACTGAGACACACACGGTCCGCATAGGAACTGACACTGAGACACACACGGTCCGCATAGGAACTGACACTGAGACACACACGGTCCGTGCAGGAACTGGCACTGAGACACACACGGTCCGTGCAGGAACTGATACTGAGTCACACACGGTCCGTGCAGGAACTGATACTGAGACACACACGGTCCGCATAGGAACTGATACTGAGACACACACGGTCCGCATAGGAACTGACACTGAGACACACACGGTCCGCATAGGAACTGACACTGAGACACACACGGTCCGCATAGGAACTGACACTGAGACACACACGGTCCGCATAGGAACTGACACTGAGACACACACGGTCCGCATAGGAACTGACACTGAGACACACACGGTCCGCATTGGAACTGACACTGAGACACACACGGTCCGTGCAGGAACTGACACTGAGACACACACGGTCCGTGCAGGAACTGACACTGAGACACACACGGTCCGTGCAGGAACTGACACTGAGACACACACGGTCCGTGCAGGAACTGACACTGAGACACACACGGTCCGTGCAGGAACTGACACTGAGACACACACGGTCCGTGCAGGAACTGACACTGAGACACACACGGTCCGTGCAGGAACTGACACTGAGACACACACGGTCCGTGCAGGAACTGACACTGAGACACACACGGTCCGTGCAGGAACTGACACTGAGACACACACGGTCCGTGCAGGAACTGACACTGAGACACACACGGTCCGTGCAGGAACTGACACTGAGACACACACGGTCCGCATAGGAACTGACACTGAGACACACACGGTCCGCATAGGAACTGACACTGAGACACACACGGTCCGTGCAGGAGCTGATACTGAGACACACACGGTCCGTGCAGGAACTGATACTGAGACACACACGGTCCGTGCAGGAACTGATACTGAGTCACACTAGCGGACCGTGCACGAGTTGACACAGAGACACACACCAACGGACCGTACAGGAGCTGACACTGAGGCGCACACGGTCCGTACAGGAGCTGACACTGAGTCACACAAACGCACCGTATGGGAGATGACACTGAGACACACACGGTCCATACAGGAACTGACACTGTGACACACACACACGGACCGTGCACGAGTTGACATAGAGACACACACCAGCGGACCGTACCAGAGCTGACACTGAGACACACACCAACGGACCGTACAGGAGCTGACACTGAGACACGCACACGGACCGTACAGGAGCTGACACTGAGACACGCACACGGACTGTACAGGAGCTGACATTGAGACACACACACGGACCGTACAGGAGCTGACACTAAGACACACACACGGACCGTACAGGAGCTGACACTGAGACACACACACGGACCGTACAGGAACTGACACTGAGAGACGCATACGCGGACCGTGGAAGAGCTGATACTGAGGCGCACACGCGGACCGGACAGGAGCTGACACTGACACACACACCCGGACCGTACAGGAACTGACACTGAGAGACACACACGGACCGTCCAGGAGCTGACACTGAGACGCACACACGGACCGTCCAGGAGCTGACACTGAGACGCACACACGGACCGTACAGGAGCTGACACTGAGACGCACACACGGACCGTACAGGAGCTGACACTGAGACACACACGGACCGGACAGGAGCTGACACTGAGACACACATGGACCGTACAGGAGCTGACACTGAGACGCACACATGGACCATACAGGAGCTGACACTGAGACAGACACACGGACCGTACAGGAGCTGACATTGAGACACACACACGGACCGTACAGGAACTGACACTGAGACACACACACGGACCGTACAGGAGCTGACACTGAGACGCACACGCGGACCGTGCAGGAGCTGATACTGAGGCGCACACACGGACCGTACAGGAGCTGACACTGAGACACACACACGGACCGTACAGGAACAGACACTGAGACACACACATGGACCGTATAGGAGCTGACATTGAGACACACACACGGCCCGTACAGGAGCTGACACTAAGACACACACACGGACCGTACAGGAGCTGACACTGAGACGCACACACGGACCGGACAGGAGCTGACACTGAGACACACACGCGGCCCGTACAGGAGCTGACACTCAGACACACACACGGACCGGACAGGACCTGACACTGAGACGCACACACGTACCGTACAGGAGCTGACACTGAGAAACACACACGGACAGTACAGGAGCTGACACTGAGACACACACACGGACTGTACAGGAGCTGATACTGAGACACACACACGGACTGTACAGGAGCTGACACTGAGACAACAACACGGACCGTACAGGAGCTGACGCTGAGACACACACACACGGACCGTACAGGAGCTGACATTGAGACACACACACGGACCGTACAGGAGCTGACACTGAGACACACACACGGACCGTACAGGAACTGACACTGAATGACACACACGGACCGGACAGGAGCTGACATTGAGACACACACACGGACCGTACAGGAGCTGACACTGAGACGCACACACGGACCGTACAGGAGCTGACACTGAGACGCACACGCGGACCTTGGAAGAGCTGACACTGAGACACACACTGGGACCGTACAGGAGCTGACACTGAGACACACACACGGACCGGACAGGAGCTGACACTGAGAGACACACACGGACCGTACAGGAGCTGACATTGAGACACACACACGGACCGTACAGGAGCTGACACTGAGACGCACACACGGACCGTACAGGAACTGACACTGAGAGACGCACACGGACCGTACAGGAGCTGACACTGAGACACACACACTGACCGTACAGGAACTGACATTGAGACACACACACGGACCGTACAGAAGCTGACACTGAGACGCGCACACGGACCGTACAGGAACTGACACTGCGACACACACACGGACCGTACAGGAGCGGACACTGAGACAGACACACGGACCGTACAGGAGCTGACATTGAGACACACACACGGACCGTACAGGAGCTGACACGGAGATGCACACACGGACCGTACAGGAGCTGACACTGAGGTGCAAAGGCGGACCGTGGAAGAGCTGACACTGAGACACGCACACGGACCGTACAGGAGCTGATATTGAGACACACACACGGACCGTACAGGAACTGACACTGACACACCCGCACGGACCGTACAGGAGCTGACACTGAGACGCACACACGGACCGTACAGGAGCTGACATTGAGACACACACACGGCCCGTACAGGAGCTGACACTGAGACACACACACGGACTGTACAGGAGCTGACACTGAGACGCACACACGGACCGTACAGGAGCTGACACTGAGACACACACACGGACCGTACAGGACCTGACACTGAGACGCACACACGTACCGTACAGGAGCTGACACTGAGAAACACACACGGACCGTACAGGAGCTGACACTGAGACACACACACGGACTGTACAGGAGCTGATACTGAGACACACACACGGACTGTACAGGAGCTGACACTGAGACACCAACACGGACCGTACAGGAGCTGACACTGAGACACACACACGGACCGCACAGGAACTGACACTGAGACAGACACACGGACCGTACAGGAGCTGACACTGAGACACACACACGGACCGTACAGGAGCTGACACTGAGACGCACACACGGACCGTACAGGAGCTGACACTGAGACACACACACGGACCGTACAGGAGCTGACACTGAGACACACACACGGACCGTACAGGAGCTGACACTGAGACACACACACGGACCGTACAGGAGCTGACACTGAGACACACACACGGACCGGACAGGAGCTGACACTGAGACGCACACGCGGACCGTGGAAGAGTTGATACTGAGACGCATACGCGGACCGTGGAAGAGCTGATACTGAGACGCACATACGGACCGTACAGGAACTGACACTGAGACCGACACACGGACCGTACAGGAGCTGACATTGAGACACACAGACGGACCGTACAGGAGCTGACACGAAGACGCACACACGGACCGTACAGGAGCTGAAACTGAGACGCACACGCGGACCGTGGAAGAGCTGATACTGAGACGCACACACGGACCGTACAGGAACTGACACTGCGACACACACACGGACCGTACAGGAGCTGACACTGAGACAGACACACGGACCGTATAGGAGCTGACATTGAGACACACACACGGCCCGTACAGGAGCTGACACTGAGAGACACACACGGACCGTACGGGAGCTGACACTGAGACGCACACACGGACCGTACAGGAGCTGACATTGAGACACACACACGGCCCGTACAGGAGCTGACACTCGGACACACACATGGACTGTACAGGAGCTGACACTGAGACGCACACACGGACCGGACAGGAGCTGACACTGAGACACACACGCGGCCCGTACAGGAGCTGACACTCAGACACACACACGGACCGGACAGGACCTGACACTGAGACGCACACACGTACCGTACAGGAGCTGACACTGAGAAACACACACGGACCGTACAGGAGCTGACATTGAGACACACACACGGACCGTACAGGAGCTGACGCTGAGACACACACACGGACCGTACAGGAGCTGACATTGAGACACACACACGGACCGTACAGGAGCTGACATTGAGACACACACACGGACCGTACAGGAACTGACACTGAGACGCACACACGGACCGTACAGGAGCTGACACTGAGACGCACACGCGGACCTTGGAAGAGCTGATACTGAGACGCATACACGGACCGTGGAAGAGCTGACACTGAGACACACACTGGGACCGTACAGGAGCTGACACTGAGACGCACACGCGGACCTTGGAAGAGCTGATACTGAGACGCATACACGGACCGTGGAAGAGCTGACACTGAGACACACACACGGACCGTACAGGAGCTGACACTGAGAGACACACACGGACCGTACAGGAGCTGACATTGAGACACACACACGGACTGTACAGGAGCTGATACTGAGACACACACACGGACTGTACAGGAGCTGACACTGAGACAACAACACGGACCGTACAGGAGCTGACACTGAGACACACACACGGACCGTACAGGAGCTGACATTGAGACACACACTGGGACCGTACAGGAGCTGACACTGAGAGACACACACGGACCGTACAGGAGCTGACATTGAGACACACACACGGACCGTACAGGAGCTGACACTGAGACGCACACACGGACCGTACAGGAACTGACACTGAGAGACGCACACGGACCGTACAGGAGCTGACACTGAGACACACACACTGACCGTACAGGAACTGACATTGAGACACACACACAGACCGTACAGAAGCTGACACTGAGACGCGCACACGGACCGTACAGGAACTGACACTGCGACACACACACGGACCGTACAGGAGCGGACACTGAGACAGACACACGGACCGTACAGGAGCTGACATTGAGACACACACACGGACCGGACAGGAGCTGACACTGAGACACACATGGACCGTACAGGAGCTGACACTGAGACACACACGCGGACCGGACAGGAGCTGACACTGACGCACACACCCGGACCGTACAGGAGCTGACACTGAGACACACACACGGACCGTACAGGAGCTGACACTGAGAGACACACACGGACCGTACAGGAGCTGACACTGAGAGACACACATGGACCGTACAGGAGCTGACACTGAGACACACACACGGACCGTACAGGAGCTGACACTGAGACACACACACGGGCCGTACAGGAGCTGACACTGAGAGACACACATGGACCGTACAGGAGCTGACACTGAGACACACACACGGACCGTACAGGAGCTGACACTGAGACACACACACGGGCCGTACAGGAGCTGACACTGAGACGCACACATGGACCATACAGGAGCTGACACTGAGACAGACACACGGACCGTACAGGAGCTGACATTGAGACACACACACGGACCGTACAGGAACTGACACTGAGACACACACACGGACCGTACAGGAGCTGACACTGAGACGCACACGCGGACCGTGCAGGAGCTGATACTGAGGCGCACACACGGACCGTACAGGAGCTGACACTGAGACACACACACGGACCGTACAGGAACAGACACTGAGACACACACATGGACCGTATAGGAGCTGACATTGAGACACACACACGGCCCGTACAGGAGCTGACACTAAGACACACACACGGACCGTACAGGAGCTGACACTGAGACGCACACACGGACCATACAGGAGCTGACACTGAGACACACACACGGACCGTACAGGAGCTGACACTGAGACACACACACGGACCGTACAGGAACTGACACTGAGAGACACACACGGACCGTACGGGAGCTGACACTGAGACGCACACACGGACTGTACAGGAGCTGACATTGAGACACACACACGGCCCGTACAGGAGCTGACACTCGGACACACACATGGACTGTACAGGAGCTGACACTGAGACGCACACACGGACCGGACAGGAGCTGACACTGAGACACACACGCGGCCCGTACAGGAGCTGACACTCAGACACACACACGGACCGGACAGGACCTGACACTGAGACGCACACACGTACCGTACAGGAGCTGACACTGAGAAACACACACGGACAGTACAGGAGCTGACACTGAGACACACACACGGACTGTACAGGAGCTGATACTGAGACACACACACGGACTGTACAGGAGCTGACACTGAGACAACAACACGGACCGTACAGGAGCTGACGCTGAGACACACACACACGGACCGTACAGGAGCTGACATTGAGACACACACACGGACCGTACAGGAGCTGACACTGAGACACACACACGGACCGTACAGGAACTGACACTGAATGACACACACGGACCGGACAGGAGCTGACATTGAGACACACACACGGACCGTACAGGAGCTGACACTGAGACGCACACACGGACCGTACAGGAGCTGACACTGAGACGCACACGCGGACCTTGGAAGAGCTGACACTGAGACACACACTGGGACCGTACAGGAGCTGACACTGAGACACACACACGGACCGGACAGGAGCTGACACTGAGAGACACACACGGACCGTACAGGAGCTGACATTGAGACACACACACGGACCGTACAGGAGCTGACACTGAGACGCACACACGGACCGTACAGGAACTGACACTGAGAGACGCACACGGACCGTACAGGAGCTGACACTGAGACACACACACTGACCGTACAGGAACTGACATTGAGACACACACACGGACCGTACAGGAACTGACACTGCGACACACACACGGACCGTACAGGAGCGGACACTGAGACAGACACACGGACCGTACAGGAGCTGACATTGAGACACACACACGGACCGTACAGGAGCTGACACGGAGATGCACACACGGACCGTACAGGAGCTGACACTGAGGTGCAAAGGCGGACCGTGGAAGAGCTGACACTGAGACACGCACACGGACCGTACAGGAGCTGATATTGAGACACACACACGGACCGTACAGGAGCTGTCATTGAGACACACACACGGACCGTACAGGAACTGACACTGAGACACCCGCACGGACCGTACAGGAGCTGACACTGAGACGCACACACGGACCGTACAGGAGCTGACATTGAGACACACACACGGCCCGTACAGGAGCTGACACTGAGACACACACACGGACTGTACAGGAGCTGACACTGAGACGCACACACGGACCGTACAGGAGCTGACACTGAGACACACACACGGACCGTACAGGACCTGACACTGAGACGCACACACGTACCGTACAGGAGCTGACACTGAGAAACACACACGGACCGTACAGGAGCTGACACTGAGACACACACACGGACTGTACAGGAGCTGATACTGAGACACACACACGGACTGTACAGGAGCTGACACTGAGACACCAACACGGACCGTACAGGAGCTGACACTGAGACACACACACGGACCGCACAGGAACTGACACTGAGACAGACACACGGACCGTACAGGAGCTGACACTGAGACACACACACGGACCGTACAGGAGCTGACACTGAGACGCACACACGGACCGTACAGGAGCTGACACTGAGACACACACACGGACCGTACAGGAGCTGACACTGAGACACACACACGGACCGTACAGGAGCTGACACTGAGACACACACACGGACCGTACAGGAGCTGATACTGAGACGCATACGCGGACCGTGGAAGAGCTGATACTGAGACGCACATACGGACCGTACAGGAACTGACACTGAGACCGACACACGGACCGTACAGGAGCTGACATTGAGACACACAGACGGACCGTACAGGAGCTGACACGAAGACGCACACACGGACCGTACAGGAGCTGAAACTGAGACGCACACGCGGACCGTGGAAGAGCTGATACTGAGACGCACACACGGACCGTACAGGAACCGACACTGCGACACACACACGGACCGTACAGGAGCTGACACTGAGACAGACACACGGACCGTATAGGAGCTGACATTGAGACACACACACGGCCCGTACAGGAGCTGACACTGAGAGACACACACGGACCGTACGGGAGCTGACACTGAGACGCACACACGGACCGTACAGGAGCTGACATTGAGACACACACACGGCCCGTACAGGAGCTGACACTCGGACACACACATGGACTGTACAGGAGCTGACACTGAGACGCACACACGGACCGGACAGGAGCTGACACTGAGACACACACGCGGCCCGTACAGGAGCTGACACTCAGACACACACACGGACCGGACAGGACCTGACACTGAGACGCACACACGTACCGTACAGGAGCTGACACTGAGAAACACACACGGACCGTACAGGAGCTGACATTGAGACACACACACGGACCGTACAGGAGCTGACGCTGAGACACACACACGGACCGTACAGGAGCTGACATTGAGACACACACACGGACCGTACAGGAGCTGACATTGAGACACACACACGGACCGTACAGGAACTGACACTGAGACGCACACACGGACCGTACAGGAGCTGACACTGAGACGCACACGCGGACCTTGGAAGAGCTGATACTGAGACGCATACACGGACCGTGGAAGAGCTGACACTGAGACACACACTGGGACCGTACAGGAGCTGACACTGAGACGCACACGCGGACCTTGGAAGAGCTGATACTGAGACGCATACACGGACCGTGGAAGAGCTGACACTGAGACACACACACGGACCGTACAGGAGCTGACACTGAGAGACACACACGGACCGTACAGGAGCTGACATTGAGACACACACACGGACTGTACAGGAGCTGATACTGAGACACACACACGGACTGTACAGGAGCTGACACTGAGACAACAACACGGACCGTACAGGAGCTGACACTGAGACACACACACGGACCGTACAGGAGCTGACATTGAGACACACACTGGGACCGTACAGGAGCTGACACTGAGAGACACACACGGACCGTACAGGAGCTGACATTGAGACACACACACGGACCGTACAGGAGCTGACACTGAGACGCACACACGGACCGTACAGGAACTGACACTGAGAGACGCACACGGACCGTACAGGAGCTGACACTGAGACACACACACTGACCGTACAGGAACTGACATTGAGACACACACACAGACCGTACAGAAGCTGACACTGAGACGCGCACACGGACCGTACAGGAACTGACACTGCGACACACACACGGACCGTACAGGAGCGGACACTGAGACAGACACACGGACCGTACAGGAGCTGACATTGAGACACACACACGGACCGTACAGGAGCTGACACGGAGATGCACACACGGACCGTACAGGAGCTGACACTGAGGTGCAAAGGCGGACCGTGGAAGAGCTGACACTGAGACACGCACACGGACCGTACAGGAGCTGATATTGAGACACACACACGGACCGGACAGGAGCTGTCATTGAGACACACACACGGCCCGTACAGGAGCTGACACTGAGACGCACACACGGACCGTACAGGAGCTGACATTGAGACACACACACGGCCCGTACAGGAGCTGACACTCACACACACACACGGACTGTACAGGAGCTGACACTGAGACGCACACACGGACCGTACAGGAGCTGACACTGAGACACACACACGGACCGTACAGGACCTGACACTGAGACGCACACACGTACCGTACAGGAGCTGACACTGAGAAACACACACGGACCGTACAGGAGCTGACACTGAGACACACACACGGACTGTACAGGAGCTGATACTGAGACACACACACGGACTGTACAGGAGCTGACACTGAGACACCAACACGGACCGTACAGGAGCTAACACTGAGACACACACACGGACCGCACAGGAACTGACACTGAGACAGACACACGGACCGTACAGGAGCTGACACTGAGACACACACACGGACCGTACAGGAGCTGACACTGAGACGCACACACGGACCGTACAGGAGCTGACACTGAGACACACACACGGACCGTACAGGAGCTGACACTGAGACACACACACGGACCGTACAGGAGCTGACACTGAGACACACACACGGACCGTACAGGAGCTGACACTGAGACACACACACGGACCGTACAGGAGCTGACACTGAGACGCACACGCG
The DNA here is from genome assembly GCF_036365525.1 of Heterodontus francisci. Lineage (NCBI taxonomy): Eukaryota > Metazoa > Chordata > Chondrichthyes > Heterodontiformes > Heterodontidae > Heterodontus > Heterodontus francisci. Next base: position 74,070 of record NW_027140525.1, read on the forward strand.
GACCGTGGAAGAGTTGATACTGAGACGCATACGCGGACCGTGGAAGAGCTGATACTGAGACGCACATACGGACCGTACAGGAACTGACACTGAGACCGACACACGGACCGTACAGGAGCTGACATTGAGACACACAGACGGACCGTACAGGAGCTGACACGAAGACGCACACACGGACCGTACAGGAGCTGAAACTGAGACGCACACGCGGACCGTGGAAGAGCTGATACTGAGACGCACACACGGACCGTACAGGAACCGACACTGCGACACACACACGGACCGTACAGGAGCTGACACTGAGACAGACACACGGACCGTACAGGAGCTGACATTGAGACACACACACGGACCGTACAGGAGCTGACACTGAGACACACACACGGACCGTACAGGACCTGACACTGAGACGCACACACGTACCGTACAGGAGCTGACACTGAGACAGACACACGGACCGTACAGGAGCTGACACTGAGAGACACACACTGACCGTACGGGAGCTGACACTGAGACGCACACACGGACCGTACAGGAGCTGACATTGAGACACACACACGGCCCGTACAGGAGCTGACACTCGGACACACACATGGACTGTACAGGAGCTGACACTGAGACGCACACACGGACCGGACAGGAGCTGACACTGAGACACACACGCGGCCCGTACAGGAGCTGACACTCAGACACACACACGGACCGGACAGGACCTGACACTGAGACGCACACACGTACCGTACAGGAGCTGACACTGAGAAACACACACGGACCGTACAGGAGCTGACACTGAGACACACACACTGACCGTACAGGAACTGACATTGAGACACACACACAGACCGTACAGAAGCTGACACTGAGACGCGCACACGGACCGTACAGGAACTGACACTGCGACACACACACGGACCGTACAGGAGCGGACACTGAGACAGACACACGGACCGTACAGGAGCTGACATTGAGACACACACACGGACCGTACAGGAGCTGACACGGAGATGCACACACGGACCGTACAGGAGCTGACACTGAGGTGCAAAGGCGGACCGTGGAAGAGCTGACACTGAGACACGCACACGGACCGTACAGGAGCTGATATTGAGACACACACACGGACCGGACAGGAGCTGTCATTGAGACACACACACGGCCCGTACAGGAGCTGACACTGAGACGCACACACGGACCGTACAGGAGCTGACATTGAGACACACACACGGCCCGTACAGGAGCTGACACTCACACACACACACGGACTGTACAGGAGCTGACACTGAGACGCACACACGGACCGTACAGGAGCTGACACTGAGACACACACACGGACCGTACAGGACCTGACACTGAGACGCACACACGTACCGTACAGGAGCTGACACTGAGAAACACACACGGACCGTACAGGAGCTGACACTGAGACACACACACGGACTGTACAGGAGCTGATACTGAGACACACACACGGACTGTACAGGAGCTGACACTGAGACACCAACACGGACCGTACAGGAGCTAACACTGAGACACACACACGGACCGCACAGGAACTGACACTGAGACAGACACACGGACCGTACAGGAGCTGACACTGAGACACACACACGGACCGTACAGGAGCTGACACTGAGACGCACACACGGACCGTACAGGAGCTGACACTGAGACGCACACACGGACCGTACAGGAGCTGACACTGAGACACACACACGGACCGTACAGGAGCTGACACTGAGACAGACACACGGACCGTACAGGAGCTGACATTGAGACACACACACGGACCGTACAGGAGCTGACACTGAGACACACACACGGACCGTACAGGACCTGACACTGAGACGCACACACGTACCGTACAGGAGCTGACACTGAGACAGACACACGGACCGTACAGGAGCTGACACTGAGAGACACACACGGACCGTACGGGAGCTGACACTGAGACGCACACACGGACCGTACAGGAGCTGACATTGAGACACACACACGGCCCGTACAGGAGCTGACACTCGGACACACACATGGACTGTACAGGAGCTGACACTGAGACGCACACACGGACCGGACAGGAGCTGACACTGAGACACACACGCGGCCCGTACAGGAGCTGACACTCAGACACACACACGGACCGGACAGGACCTGACACTGAGACGCACACACGTACCGTACAGGAGCTGACACTGAGAAACACACACGGACCGTACAGGAGCTGACACTGAGACACACACACGGACTGTACAGGAGCTGATACTGAGACACACACACGGACTGTACAGGAGCTGACACTGAGACAACAACACGGACCGTACAGGAGCTGACGCTGAGACACACACACGGACCGTACAGGAGCTGACATTGAGACACACACACGGACCGTACAGGAGCTGGCACTGAGTCACACACACGGACCGTACAGGAGCTCACACTGAGACACACACACGGACTGTACAGGAGCTGACACTGAGACAACAACACGGACCGTACAGGAGCTGACGCTGAGACAACAACACGGACCGTACAGGAGCTGACGCTGAGACACACACACGGACCGTACAGGAGCTGACACTGAGTCACACACACGGACCGTACAGGAACTGACACTGAGAGACACACACGGACCGGACAGGAGCTGACATTGAGACACACACACGGACCGTACAGGAGCTGACACTGAGACGCACACACGGACCGTACAGGAGCTGACACTGAGACGCACACACGGACCGTACAGGAGCTGACACTGAGACGCACACGCGGACCTTGGAAGAGCTGATACTGAGACACACACACGGACCGTACAGGAACTGACACTGAGACGCACACGCGGACCTTGGAAGAGCTGATACTGAGACGCATACACGGACCGTGGAAGAGCTGACACTGAGACACACACTGGGACCGTACAGGAGCTGACACTGAGAGACACACACGGACCGTACAGGAGCTGACATTGAGACACACACACGGACTGTACAGGAGCTGATACTGAGACACACACACGGACTGTACAGGAGCTGACACTGAGACAACAACACGGACCGTACAGGAGCTGACACTGAGACACACACACGGACCGGACAGGAGCTGACACTGAGAGACACACATGGACCGTACAGGAGCTGACATTGAGACACACACTGGGACCGTACAGGAGCTGACACTGAGAGACACACACGGACCGTACAGGAGCTGACATTGAGACACACACACGGACCGTACAGGAGCTGACACTGAGACGCACACACGGACCGTACAGGAACTGACACTGAGAGACGCACACGTACCGTACAGGAGCTGACACTGAGACACACACACTGACCGTACAGGAACTGACATTGAGACACACACACAGACCGTACAGAAGCTGACACTGAGACGCGCACACGGACCGTACAGGAACGGACACTGCGACACACACACGGACCGTACAGGAGCGGACACTGAGACAGACACACGGACCGTACAGGAGCTGACATTGAGACACACACACGGACCGTACAGGAGCTGACACGGAGATGCACACACGGACCGTACAGGAGCTGACACTGAGGTGCAAAGGCGGACCGTGGAAGAGCTGACACTGAGACACGCACATGGACCGTACAGGAGCTGATATTGAGACACACACACGGACCGGACAGGAGCTGTCATTGAGACACACACACGGCCCGTACAGGAGCTGACACTGAGGCGCACACACGGACCGTACAGGAGCTGACACTGAGACACACACACGGACCGTACAGGAACTGACACTGAGACACACGCACGGACCGTACAGGAGCTGACACTGAGACGCACACACGGACCGTACAGGAGCTGACATTGAGACACACACACGGCCCGTACAGGAGCTGACACTCACACACACACACGGACTGTACAGGAGCTGACACTGAGACGCACAAACGGACCGTACAGGAGCTGACACTGAGACACACACACGGACCGTACAGGACCTGACACTGAGACGCACACACGTACCGTACAGGAGCTGACACTGAGAAACACACACGGACCGTACAGGAGCTGACACTGAGACACACACACGGACTGTACAGGAGCTGATACTGAGACACACACACGGACTGTACAGGAGCTGACACTGAGACACCAACACGGACCGTACAGGAGCTAACACTGAGACACACACACGGACCGCACAGGAACTGACACTGAGACAGACACACGGACCGTACAGGAGCTGACACTGAGACACACACACGGACCGTACAGGAGCTGACACTGAGACGCACACACGGACCGTACAGGAGCTGACACTGAGACACACACACGGACCGTACAGGAGCTGACACTGAGACACACACACGGACCGTACAGGAGCTGACACTGAGACACACACACGGACCGTACAGGAGCTGACACTGAGACGCACACGCGGACCGTGGAAGAGTTGATACTGAGACGCATACGCGGACCGTGGAAGAGCTGATACTGAGACGCACATACGGACCGTACAGGAACTGACACTGAGACCGACACACGGACCGTACAGGAGCTGACATTGAGACACACAGACGGACCGTACAGGAGCTGACACGAAGACGCACACACGGACCGTACAGGAGCTGAAACTGAGACGCACACACGGACCGTACAGGAACCGACACTGCGACACACACACGGACCGTACAGGAGCTGACACTGAGACAGACACACGGACCGTACAGGAGCTGACATTGAGACACACACACGGACCGTACAGGAGCTGACACTGAGACGCACACACGGACCGTACAGGAACTGACACTGCGACACACACACGGACCGTACAGGAGCTGACACTGAGACAGACACACGGACCGTACAAGAGCTGACATTGAGACAGACACACGGACCGTACCGGAGCTGACTCGGAGATGCACACACGGTCTGTACAGGAGCTGACACTGAGGTGCATAGGCGGACCGTGGAAGAGCTGACACTGAGACACGCACACGGACCGTGCAGGAGCTGATATTGAGAGACACACACGGACCGTACAGGAGCTGTCACTGAGACACACACACGGACCGTACAGGCGCTGACACTGAGACACACACACGGCCCGTACAGGAGCTGACACTGAGACACACACACGGACCGTACAGGAGCTGACACTGAGACACACACACGGACCGTACAGGCGCTGACACTGAGACACACACACGGGCCGTACAGGAGCTGACACTGAGACACACACACGGGCCGTACAGGCGCTGACACTGAGACACGCTCACGGACCCTACAGGAGCTGACACTGAGACACAAACAAGGACCGTGCAGGAGCTGACACTGAGACACACACACGGACCGGACAGGAGCTGACACTGCGACACAGACACGGACCGTACAGGATCTGACACTGAGACACACACACGGAACCTACAGGAGCTGACACTGAGAAACACACACGGACCGTACAGGAGCTGACACTGAGACACACACACGGACCGTACAGGAGCTGACACTGAGACACACACACGGACCGTACAGGAGCTGTCACTGAGACACACACACGGACCGTACAGGAACTGACACTGAGACGCACACAAGGGCCGTACAGGAGCTGACATTGAGACACACACACGGGCCGGACAGGAGCTGACATTGAGACGCACACACGGACCGTACAGGAGCTGACACTGAGACACACACACGGACCGTACAGGAGCTGACACGGAGATGCACACAAGGACCGTTCAGGAGCTGACACTGAGGCGCGTAGGCGGACCGTGGAAGAGCTGACACTGAGACACGCACACGGACCGTACAGGAGCTGACATTGAGACACACACACGGACCGTACAGGAGCTGTCACTGAGACACACACACGGACCGTACAGGAGCTGACACGGAGATGCACACACGGACCGTACAGGAGCTGACACGGAGATGCACACACGGACCGTACAGGAGCTGACACTGAGGCACACACACGGACCGTACAGGAGCTGACACTGAGACACACACACGGGCCGTACAGGAGCTGACAATGAGACACACACACGGACCGTACAGGAGCTGACACTGAGACACACAAATGGACCGTACAGGAGCTGACTCTGAGACACACACACGGACTGTACAGGAGCTGACATTGAGACACACACACGGACCGTACAGGAGCTGACACGGAGATGCACACACGGACCGTGCAGGAGCTGACACTGAGGCGCATGGGCGGACCGTGGAAGAGCTGACACTGAGACACGCACACGGACCGTACAGGAGCTGACATTGAGACACACACACGGACCGTCCAGGAGCTGTCACTGAGACACACCCACGGACCGTACAGGAGCTGACACTGAGACACACACACGGACTGTACAGGAGCTGACACTGAGACACAGACACGGACCGTACAGGAACTGACACTGAGACACACACACGGGCCGTACAGGAGCTGACACTGAGACGCACTCACGGACCGTACAGGAGCTGACACTGAGACACACACACGGCCCGTACAGGAACTGACACTGAGACGCACACAAGGGCCGGACAGGAGCTGACATTGAGACACACACACGGACCTTACAGGAGCTGACACTGAGATGCACACACGGACCGTACAGGAGCTGACACTGACACGCATAGGCGGACCGTGGAAGAGCTGACATTGAGACACACACACGGACCGTACAGGAACTGACACTGAGACAGACACACGGACCGTACAGGAGCTGACACTGAGACGCACACGCGGACCGTGGAAGAGCTGACACTGAGACACACACACGGACCGTACAGGAGCTGACATTGAGACAGACACACGGACAGTACAGGAGCTGACATTGAGACACACACACGGACCGTACAGGAACTGACACTGAGACACACACACGGACCGTACAGGAACTGACATTGAGACACACACACGGCCCGTACAGGAGCTGACACGAAGACACACACACGGACCGTACAGGAGCTGACACTGAGACGCACACACGGACCGTACAGGAGCTGACACTGAGACACACACACGGACCGCACAGGAGCTGACACTGAGACACACACACGGACCGTACAGCAGCTGACATTGAGACACACACACGGACCGTACAGGAGCTGACACTGAGACACACACACGGACTGCACAGGAGCTGACACTGAGACACACACACGGACCGTACAGGAGTTGCCATTGAGACACACACACGGACCGTACAGGAGCTGACACTGAGACACACACACGGACTGTACAGGAGCTGTCACTGAGACTCACACACGAACCGTACAGGAGCTGACACTGAGACACACACACGGACCGAACAGGAGCTGACAGTGAGACACACACACGGACCGTACAGGAGCTGACACTGAGACACACACACGGACCAAACAGGTGCTGACACTGAGACGCACACACGGATCGTACAGGAGCTGACACTGAGACACACACACGGACCGTACAGGAACTGACACTGAGACGCACACACGGACGGTGCAGGAGCTGACACTGAGACACACACACGGACCGTACAGGAACTGACACTGAGACACACACAAGGACCGTACAGGAACTGACACTGAGACACACACAAGGACCGTACAGGAGCTGACACTGAGACAGACACACGGACAGTACAGGAGCTGAAATTGAGACACACACACGGACCGTACAGGAACTGACACTGAGACACACACACGGACCGTACAGGAGCTGACATTGAGACACACACACGGCCCGTACAGGAGCTGACACTAAGACACACACACGGACCGTACAGGAGCTGACACTGAGACGCACACACGGACCGTACAGGAGCTGACACTGAGACGCACACACGGACCGTACAGGAGCTGACACTGAGACACACACACGGACCGTACAGGAGCTGACATTGAGACACACAGACGGACCGTACAGGAGCTGACACTAAGACGCACACACGGACCGTACAGGAGCTGACACTGAGACGCACACGCGGACCGTGGAAGAGCTGACACTGAGACGCACATACGGACCGTACAGGAACTGACACTGAGACGCACACACGGACCGTACAGGAGCTGATACTGAGACAGACACACGGACCGTACAGGAGCTGACACTGAGACAGACACACGGACCGTACAGGAGCTGACATTGAGACACACACACGGACCGTACAGGAACTGACATTGAGACACACACACGGACCGTACAGGAGCTGACACTGAGACGCACACACGGACCGTACAGGAACTGACACTGAGACACACACACGGGCCGTACAGGAGCTGACACTGAGACACACACACGGGCCGTACAGGAGCTGACACTGAGACACACACACGGGCCGTACAGGAGCTGTCACTGAGACACACACACGGGCCGTACAGGAGCTGACACTGAGACACACACACGGACCGCACAGGAGCTGACACTGAGACACACACATGGTCCGTACGGGAGCTGACACTGAAACACACACACGGACCGTACAGGAGCGGACACTGAGACACACACACGGACCGTACAGGAGCTGACACTGAGACACACACACGGTCCGTACGGGAGCTGACACTGAGACAGACACATGTACCGTACAGGAGCTGACACTGAGACACACACACGGACCGTACAGGAGCTGACAGTGAGACAGACACACGGACCGTACGGGAGCTGACACTGAGACACACGGACGGTACAGGAACTGACACTGAGACACACACACGGACCGTACAGGAGCTGTCACTGAGACAGACACACGGTCCGTACGGGAGCTGACACTGAGTCACACACACGGACGGTACATGAGCTGACACTGAGACACACACACGGACGGTACAGGAGCTGACACTGAGACACACACACGGGCTGTACAGGAGATGACATCGAGACACACACACGGACCGTTCAGGAGCTGACACTGAGACACACACACAGACCGTACAGGAGCTGACACTGAGACACACGGACGGTACAGGAACTGACACTGAGACACACACACGAACCGTACAGGAGCTGACAGTGAGACAGACACACGGACCGTACAGGAGCTGACAGTGAGACAGACACACGGACCGTACGGGAGCTGACACTGAGACACGCACACGGACCGTACAAGAGCTGACACTGAGACACACACACGGTCCGTACAGGAGCTGACACTGAGACACACGCACGGACCGTACAAGAGCTGACACTGAGACACACACACGGTCCGTACAGGAGCTGACACTGAGTCACACACACGGTCTGTACAGGAACTGACACTGAGACACACGGACAGTACAGGAGCTGACACTCAGACACACACACGGACCGTACAGGAGCTGACACTGAGACACACGCACGGACCGTACAGGAGCTGACACTGAGACACACACACGGTCCGTACAGGAGCTGACACTGAGACACACACACGGACCGTACAGGAGCTGACACTGAGACACACACACGGTCTGTATGGGAGCTGACACTGAGACACACACACGGACCGTACAGGAACTGACACTGAGACGCACACAAGGGCCGGACAGGAGCTGACATTGAGACACACACACGGACCGTACAGGAGCTGACACTGAGATGCACACACGGACCGTACAGGAGCTGACACTGAGACACACACACGGACCGTACAGGAGCTGACACTGAGACGCATAGGCGGACCGTGGAAGAGCTGACATTGAGACACACACACGGACCGTACAGGAACTGACACTGAGACAGACACACGGACCGTACAGGAGCTGACACTGAGACGCACACGCGGACCGTGGAAGAGCTGACACTGAGACACACACACGGACCGTACAGGAGCTGACATTGAGACAGACACACGGACAGTACAGGAGCTGACATTGAGACACACACACGGACCGTACAGGAACTGACACTGAGACACACACACGGACCGTACAGGAACTGACATTGAGACACACACACGGCCCGTACAGGAGCTGACACGACGACACACACACGGACCGTACAGGAGCTGACACTGAGACGCACACACGGACCGTACAGGAGCTGACACTGAGACACACACACGGACCGCACAGGAGCTGACACTGAGACACACACACGGACCGTACAGCAGCTGACATTGAGACACACACACGGACCGTACAGGAGCTGACACTGAGACACACACACGGACTGCACAGGAGCTGACACTGAGACACACACACGGACCGTACAGGAGTTGCCATTGAGACACACACACGGACCGTACAGGAGCTGACACTGAGACACACACACGGACTGTACAGGAGCTGTCACTGAGACTCACACACGAACCGTACAGGAGCTGACACTGAGACACACACACGGACCGAACAGGAGCTGACAGTGAGACACACACACGGACCGTACAGGAGCTGACACTGAGACACACACACGGACCAAACAGGTGCTGACACTGAGACGCACACACGGATCGTACAGGAGCTGACACTGAGACACACACACGGACCGTACAGGAACTGACACTGAGACGCACACACGGACGGTGCAGGAGCTGACACTGAGACACACACACGGACCGTACAGGAACTGACACTGAGAGACACACAAGGACCGTACAGGAGCTGACACTGAGACAGACACACGGACCGTACAGGAGCTGACATTGAGACACACACACGGACCGTACAGGAACTGACACTGAGACACACACACGGACCGTACAGGAGCTGACATTGAGACACACACACGGCCCGTACAGGAGCTGACACTAAGACACACACACGGACCGTACAGGAGCTGACACTGAGACGCACACACGGACCGTACAGGAGCTGACACTCAGACGCACACACGGACCGTACAGGAGCTGACACTCAGACGCACACACGGACCGTACAGGAACTGACACTGAGACAGACACACGGACCATACAGGAACTGACACTGAGACTGACACACGGACCGTACAGGAGCTGACATTGAGACAGACACACGTACCGTACAGGAGCTGATCTTGAGACACACAGACGGACCGTACAGGAGCTGACACTAAGACGCGCACACGGACCGTACAGGAGCTGACACTGAGACGCACATGCGGACCGTGGAAGAGCTGATACTGAGACGCACACACGGACCGTACAGGAACTGACACTGAGACGCACACACGGACCGTACAGGAGCTGACACTGAGACAGACACACGGACCGTACAGGAGCTGACACTGAGACAGACACACGGACCGTACAGGAGCTGACATTGAGACACACACACGGACCGTACAGGAACTGACATTGAGACACACACACGGACCGTACAGGAGCTGACACTGAGACGCACACACGGACCGTACAGGAACTGACACTGAGACAGACACACGGACCGTACAGGAGCTGACACTGAGACAGACACACGGACCGTACAGGAGCTGACATTGAGACACACACACGGACCGTACAGGAACTGACATTGAGACACACACACGGACCGTACAGGAGCTGACACTGAGACAGACACACGGACCGTACAGGAGCTGACACTGAGACAGACACACGGACCGTACAGGAGCTGACACTGAGACAGACACACGGACCGTACAGGAGCTGACACTGAGACAGACACACGGACCGTACAGGAACTGACATTGAGACACACACACAGACCGTACAGGAGCTGACACTGAGACGCACACACGGACCGTACAGGAGCTGACACTGAGACAGACACACGGACCGTACAGGAGCTGACACTGAGACAGACACACGGACCGTACAGGAGCTGACATTGAGACACACACACGGACCGTACAGGAACTGACATTGAGACACACACACGGACCGTACAGGAGCTGACACTGAGACGCACACACGGACCGTACAGGAACTGACACTGAGACACACACACGGGCCGTACAGGAGCTGACACTGAGACACACACACGGGCCGTACAGGAGCTGACACTGAGACACACACTCGGGCCGTACAGGAGCTGTCACTGAGACACACACACGGGCCGTACAGGAGCTGACACTGAAACACACACACGGACCGCACAGGAGCTGACACTGAGACACACACATGGTCCGTACAGGAGTTGACACTGAGACACACACACGGTCCGTACGGGAGCTGACACTGAGACAGACACATGTACCGTACAGGAGCTGACACTGAGACACACACACGGACCGTACAGGAGCTGACAGTGAGACAGACACACGGACCGTACGGGAGCTGACACTGAGACACACGGACGGTACAGGAACTGACACTGAGACACACACACGGACCGTACAGGAGCTGTCACTGAGACAGACACACGGTCCGTACGGGAGCTGACACTGAGTCACACACACGGACGGTACATGAGCTGACACTGAGACACACACACGGACGGTACAGGAGCTGACACTGAGACACACACACGGGATGTACAGGAGATGACATCGAGACACACACACGGACCGTTCAGGAGCTGACACTGAGACACACACACGGACCGTACAGGAGCTGACACTGAGACACACGGACGGTACAGGAACTAACACTGAGACACACACACGAACCGTACAGGAGCTGACAGTGAGACAGACACACGGACCGTACAGGAGCTGACAGTGAGACAGACACACGGACCGTACGGGAGCTGACACTGAGACACACGGACTGTACAGGAACTGACACTGAGACACACACACGAACCGTACAGGAGCTGACACTGAGACAGACACACGGTCCGCACGGGAGCTGACACTGAGTCACACACACGGTCTGTACAGGAACTGACACTGAGACACACGGACAGTACAGGAGCTGACACTCAGACACACACACGGACCGTACAGGAGCTGACACTGAGACACACGCACGGACCGTACAGGAGCTGACACTGAGACACACACACGGACCGTACAGGAGCTGACACTGAGACACACACACGGTCTGTATGGGAGCTGACACTGAGACACACACACGGACCGTACAGGAACTGACACTGAGACGCACACAAGGGCCGGACAGGAGCTGACATTGAGACACACACACGGACCGTACAGGAGCTGACACTGAGATGCACACACGGACCGTACAGGAGCTGACACTGAGACACACACACGGACCGTACAGGAGCTGACACTGAGACGCATAGGCGTACCGTGGAAGAGCTGACATTGAGACACACACACGGACCGTACAGGAACTGACACTGAGACAGACACACGGACCGTACAGGAGCTGACACTGAGACGCACACGCGGACCGTGGAAGAGCTGACACTGAGACACACACACGGACCGTACAGGAGCTGACATTGAGACAGACACACGGACAGTACAGGAGCTGACATTGAGACACACACACGGCCCGTACAGGAGCTGACACGAAGACACACACACGGACCGTACAGGAGCTGACACTGAGACGCACACACGGACCGTACAGGAGCTGACACTGAGACACACACACGGACCGCACAGGAGCTGACACTGAGACACACACACGGACCGTACAGCAGCTGACATTGAGACACACACACGGACCGTACAGGAGCTGACACTGAGACACACACACGGACTGCACAGGAGCTGACACTGAGACACACACACGGACCGTACAGGAGTTGCCATTGAGACACACACACGGACCGTACAGGAGCTGACACTGAGACACACACACGGACTGTACAGGAGCTGTCACTGAGACTCACACACGAACCGTACAGGAGCTGACACTGAGACACACACACGGACCGAACAGGAGCTGACAGTGAGACACACACACGGACCGTACAGGAGCTGACACTGAGACACACACACGGACCAAACAGGTGCTGACACTGAGACGCACACACGGATCGTACAGGAGCTGACACTGAGACACACACACGGACCGTACAGGAACTGACACTGAGACGCACACACGGACGGTGCAGGAGCTGACACTGAGACACACACACGGACCGTACAGGAGCTGACATTGAGACACACACACGGACCGTACAGGAACTGACACTGAGCCAGACACACGGACCGTACAGGAGCTGACATTGAGACACACACACGGACCGTACAGGAACTGACACTGAGACACACACACGGACCGTACAGGAGCTGACATTGAGACACACACACGGCCCGTACAGGAGCTGACACTAAGACACACACACGGACCGTACAGGAGCTGACACTGAGACGCACACACGGACCGTACAGGAGCTGACACTGAGACGCACACACGGACCGTACAGGAGCTGACACTGAGACACACACACGGACCGTACAGGAGCTGACACTGAGACAGACACACGGACCGTACAGGAGCTGATATTGAGACACACAGACGGACCGTACAGGAGCTGACACTAAGACGCACACACGGACCGTACAGGAGCTGACACTGAGACGCACACGCGGACCGTGGAAGAGCTGATACTGAGACGCACAGACGGACCGTACAGGAGCTGACACTAAGACGCACACACGGACCGTACGGGAGCTGACACTGAGACGCACACACGGACCGTACAGGAGCTGACAGTAAGACACACACACGGACCGTACAGGAGCTGACACTGAGACGCACACGCGGACCGTGGAAGAGCTGATACTGAGACGCACACACGGACCGTACAGGAACTGACACTGAGACGCACACACGGACCGTACAGGAGCTGACACTGAGACAGACACACGGACCGTACAGGAGCTGACACTGAGACAGACACACGGACCGTACAGGAGCTGACATTGAGACACACACACGGACCGTACAGGAACTGACACTGAGACAGTCAGACGGACCGTACAGGAGCTGACACTGAGACAGACACACGGACCGTACAGGAGTTGCCATTGAGACACACACACGGACCGTACAGGAGCTGACACTGAGACACACACACGGACTGTACAGGAGCTGTCACTGAGACTCACACACGAACCGTACAGGAGCTGACACTGAGACACACACACGGACCGAACAGGAGCTGACAGTGAGACACACACACGGACCGTACAGGAGCTGACACTGAGACACACACACGGACCAAACAGGTGCTGACACTGAGACGCACACACGGATCGTACAGGAGCTGACACTGAGACACACACACGGACCGTACAGGAACTGACACTGAGACGCACACACGGACGGTGCAGGAGCTGACACTGAGACACACACACGGACCGTACAGGAACTGACACTGAGAGACACACAAGGACCGTACAGGAGCTGACACTGAGACAGACACACGGACCGTACAGGAGCTGACATTGAGACACACACACGGACCGTACAGGAACTGACACTGAGACACACACACGGACCGTACAGGAGCTGACATTGAGACACACACACGGCCCGTACAGGAGCTGACACTAAGACACACACACGGACCGTACAGGAGCTGACACTGAGACGCACACACGGACCGTACAGGAGCTGACACTGAGACACACACACGGACCGTACAGGAGCTGACATTGAGACACACAGACGGACCGTACAGGAGCTGACACTAAGACGCACACACGGACCGTACAGGAGCTGACACTGAGACAGACACACGGACCGTACAGGAGCTGATATTGAGACACACAGACGGACCGTACAGGAGCTGACACTAAGACGCACACACGGACCGTACAGGAACTGACACTGAGACGCACACACGGACGGTGCAGGAGCTGACACTGAGACACACACACGGACCGTACAGGAACTGACACTGAGAGACACACAAGGACCGTACAGGAGCTGACACTGAGCCAGACACACGGACCGTACAGGAGCTGACATTGAGACACACACACGGACCGTACAGGAACTGACACTGAGACACACACACGGACCGTACAGGAGCTGACATTGAGACACACACACGGCCCGTACAGGAGCTGACACTAAGACACACACACGGACCGTACAGGAGCTGACACTGAGACGCACACGCGGACCGTGGAAGAGCTGATACTGAGACGCACAGACGGACCGTACAGGAGCTGACACTAAGACGCACACACGGACCGTACGGGAGCTGACACTGAGACGCACACACGGACCGTACAGGAGCTGACACTGAGACACACACACGGACCGTACAGGAGCTGACAGTAAGACACACACACGGACCGTACAGGAGCTGACACTGAGACGCACACGCGGACCGTGGAAGAGCTGATACTGAGACGCACACACGGACCGTACAGGAACTGACACTGAGACGCACACACGGACCGTACAGGAGCTGACACTGAGACAGACACACGGACCGTACAGGAGCTGACACTGAGACAGACACACGGACCGTACAGGAGCTGACATTGAGACACACACACGGACCGTACAGGAACTGACACTGAGACAGACACACGGACCGTACAGGAGCTGACACTGAGACAGACACACGGACCGTACAGGAGTTGCCATTGAGACACACACACGGACCGTACAGGAGCTGACACTGAGACACACACACGGACTGTACAGGAGCTGTCACTGAGACTCACACAGAAACCGTACAGGAGCTGACACTGAGACACACACACGGACCGAACAGGAGCTGACAGTGAGACACACACACGGACCGTACAGGAGCTGACACTGAGACACACACACGGACCAAACAGGTGCTGACACTGAGACGCACACACGGATCGTACAGGAGCTGACACTGAGACACACACACGGACCGTACAGGAACTGACACTGAGACGCACACACGGACGGTGCAGGAGCTGACACTGAGACACACACACGGACCGTACAGGAACTGACACTGAGAGACACACAAGGACCGTACAGGAGCTGACACTGAGCCAGACACACGGACCGTACAGGAGCTGACATTGAGACACACACACGGACCGTACAGGAACTGACACTGAGACACACACACGGACCGTACAGGAGCTGACATTGAGACACACACACGGCCCGTACAGGAGCTGACACTAAGACACACACACGGACCATACAGGAGCTGACACTGAGACGCACACACGGACCGTACAGGAGCTGACACTGAGAAACACACACTGACCGTACAGGAGCTGACATTGAGACACACAGACGGACCGTACAGGAGCTGACACTAAGACGCACACACGGACCGTACAGGAGCTGACACTGAGACAGACACACGGACCGTACAGGAGCTGATATTGAGACACACAGACGGACCGTACAGGAGCTGACACTAAGACGCACACACGGACCGTACAGGAACTGACACTGAGACGCACACACGGACGGTGCAGGAGCTGACACTGAGACACACACACGGACCGTACAGGAACTGACACTGAGAGACACACAAGGACCGTACAGGAGCTGACACTGAGCCAGACACACGGACCGTACAGGAGCTGACATTGAGACACACACACGGACCGTACAGGAACTGACACTGAGACACACACACGGACCGTACAGGAGCTGACATTGAGACACACACACGGCCCGTACAGGAGCTGACACTAAGACACACACACGGACCGTACAGGAGCTGACACTGAGACGCACACACGGACCGTACAGGAGCTGACACTGAGACACACACACGGACCGTACAGGAGCTGTCACTGAGACAGACACACGGTCCGTACGGGAGCTGACACTGAGTCACACACACGGACGGTACATGAGCTGACACTGAGACACACACACGGACGGTACAGGAGCTGACACTGAGACACACACACGGGCTGTACAGGAGATGACATCGAGACACACACACGGACCGTTCAGGAGCTGACACTGAGACACACACACGGACCGTACAGGAGCTGACACTGAGACACACGGACGGTACAGGAACTGACACTGAGACACACACACGAACCGTACAGGAGCTGACAGTGAGACAGACACACGGACCGTACAGGAGCTGACAGTGAGACAGACACACGGACCGTACGGGAGCTGACACTGAGACACACGGACTGTACAGGAACTGACACTGAGACACACACACGAACCGTACAGGAGCTGACACTGAGACACACGCACGGACCGTACAGGAGCTGACACTGAGACACACGCACGGACCGTACAGGAGCTGACACTGAGACACACACACGGTCCGTACAGGAGCTGACACTGAGTCACACACACGGTCTGTACAGGAACTGACACTGAGACACACGGACAGTACAGGAGCTGACACTCAGACACACACACGGACCGTACAGGAGCTGACACTGAGACACACGCACGGACCGTACAGGAGCTGACACTGAGACACACACACGGTCCGTACAGGAGCTGACACTGAGACACACACACGGACCGTACAGGAGCTGACACTGAGACACACACACGGTCTGTATGGGAGCTGACACTGAGACACACACACGGACCGTACAGGAACTGACACTGAGACGCACACAAGGGCCGGACAGGAGCTGACATTGAGAGACACACACGGACCGTACAGGAGCTGACACTGAGATGCACACACGGACCGTACAGGAGCTGACACTGAGACACACACACGGACCGTACAGGAGCTGACACTGAGACGCATAGGCGGACCGTGGAAGAGCTGACATTGAGACACACACACGGACCGTACAGGAACTGACACTGAGACAGACACACGGACCGTACAGGAGCTGACACTGAGACGCACACGCGGACCGTGGAAGAGCTGACACTGAGACACACACACGGACCGTACAGGAGCTGACATTGAGACAGACACACGGACAGTACAGGAGCTGACATTGAGACACACACACGGACCGTACAGGAACTGACACTGAGACACACACACGGACCGTACAGGAACTGACATTGAGACACACACACGGCCCGTACAGGAGCTGACACGACGACACACACACGGACCGTACAGGAGCTGACACTGAGACGCACACACGGACCGTACAGGAGCTGACACTGAGACACACACACGGACCGCACAGGAGCTGACACTGAGACACACACACGGACCGTACAGCAGCTGACATTGAGACACACACACGGACCGTACAGGAGCTGACACTGAGACACACACACGGACTGCACAGGAGCTGACACTGAGACACACACACGGACCGTACAGGAGTTGCCATTGAGACACACACACGGACCGTACAGGAGCTGACACTGAGACACACACACGGACTGTACAGGAGCTGTCACTGAGACTCACACACGAACCGTACAGGAGCTGACACTGAGACACACACACGGACCGAACAGGAGCTGACAGTGAGACACACACACGGACCGTACAGGAGCTGACACTGAGACACACACACGGACCAAACAGGTGCTGACACTGAGACGCACACACGGATCGTACAGGAGCTGACACTGAGACACACACACGGACCGTACAGGAACTGACACTGAGACGCACACACGGACGGTGCAGGAGCTGACACTGAGACAGACACACGGACCGTACAGGAGCTGACATTGAGACACACACACGGACCGTACAGGAACTGACACTGAGACACACACACGGACCGTACAGGAGCTGACATTGAGACACACACACGGCCCGTACAGGAGCTGACACTAAGACACACACACGGACCGTACAGGAGCTGACACTGAGACGCACACACGGACCGTACAGGAGCTGACACTCAGACGCACACACGGACCGTACAGGAGCTGAAACTCAGACGCACACACGGACCGTACAGGAACTGACACTGAGACAGACACACGGACCGTACAGGAACTGACACTGAGACTGACACACGGACCGTACAGGAGCTGACATTGAGACAGACACACGTACCGTACAGGAGCTGATCTTGAGACACACAGACGGACCGTACAGGAGCTGACACTAAGACGCGCACACGGACCGTACAGGAGCTGACACTGAGACGCACATGCGGACCGTGGAAGAGCTGATACTGAGACGCACACACGGACCGTACAGGAACTGACACTGAGACGCACACACGGACCGTACAGGAGCTGACACTGAGACAGACACACGGACCGTACAGGAGCTGACACTGAGACAGACACACGGACCGTACAGGAGCTGACATTGAGACACACACACGGACCGTACAGGAACTGACATTGAGACACACACACGGACCGTACAGGAGCTGACACTGAGACGCACACACGGACCGTACAGGAACTGACACTGAGACAGACACACGGACCGTACAGGAGCTGACACTGAGACAGACACACGGACCGTACAGGAGCTGACATTGAGACACACACACGGACCGTACAGGAACTGACATTGAGACACACACACGGACCGTACAGGAGCTGACACTGAGACAGACACACGGACCGTACAGGAGCTGACACTGAGACAGACACACGGACCGTACAGGAGCTGACACTGAGACAGACACACGGACCGTACAGGAGCTGACACTGAGACAGACACACGGACCGTACAGGAACTGACATTGAGACACACACACAGACCGTACAGGAGCTGACACTGAGACGCACACACGGACCGTACAGGAGCTGACACTGAGACAGACACACGGACCGTACAGGAGCTGACACTGAGACAGACACACGGACCGTACAGGAGCTGACATTGAGACACACACACGGACCGTACAGGAACTGACATTGAGACACACACACGGACCGTACAGGAGCTGACACTGAGACGCACACACGGACCGTACAGGAACTGACACTGAGACACACACACGGGCCGTACAGGAGCTGACACTGAGACACACACACGGGCCGTACAGGAGCTGACACTGAGACACACACTCGGGCCGTACAGGAGCTGTCACTGAGACACACACACGGGCCGTACAGGAGCTGACACTGAAACACACACACGGACCGCACAGGAGCTGACACTGAGACACACACATGGTCCGTACAGGAGCTGACACTGAGACACACACACGGTCCGTACGGGAGCTGACACTGAGACAGACACATGTACCGTACAGGAGCTGACACTGAGACACACACACGGACCGTACAGGAGCTGACAGTGAGACAGACACACGGACCGTACGGGAGCTGACACTGAGACACACGGACGGTACAGGAACTGACACTGAGACACACACACGGACCGTACAGGAGCTGTCACTGAGACAGACACACGGTCCGTACGGGAGCTGACACTGAGTCACACACACGGACGGTACATGAGCTGACACTGAGACACACACACGGACGGTACAGGAGCTGACACTGAGACACACACACGGGCTGTACAGGAGATGACATCGAGACACACACACGGACCGTTCAGGAGCTGACACTGAGACACACACACGGACCGTACAGGAGCTGACACTGAGACACACACACGGACCAAACAGGTGCTGACACTGAGACGCACACACGGATCGTACAGGAGCTGACACTGAGACACACACACGGACCGTACAGGAACTGACACTGAGACGCACACACGGACGGTGCAGGAGCTGACACTGAGACACACACACGGACCGTACAGGAGCTGACATTGAGACACACACACGGACCGTACAGGAACTGACACTGAGCCAGACACACGGACCGTACAGGAGCTGACATTGAGACACACACACGGACCGTACAGGAACTGACACTGAGACACACACACGGACCGTACAGGAGCTGACATTGAGACACACACACGGCCCGTACAGGAGCTGACACTAAGACACACACACGGACCGTACAGGAGCTGACACTGAGACGCACACACGGACCGTACAGGAGCTGACACTGAGACGCACACACGGACCGTACAGGAGCTGACACTGAGACACACACACGGACCGTACAGGAGCTGACACTGAGACAGACACACGGACCGTACAGGAGCTGATATTGAGACACACAGACGGACCGTACAGGAGCTGACACTAAGACGCACACACGGACCGTACAGGAGCTGACACTGAGACGCACACGCGGACCGTGGAAGAGCTGATACTGAGACGCACAGACGGACCGTACAGGAGCTGACACTAAGACGCACACACGGACCGTACGGGAGCTGACACTGAGACGCACACACGGACCGTACAGGAGCTGACACTGAGACACACACACGGACCGTACAGGAGCTGACAGTAAGACACACACACGGACCGTACAGGAGCTGACACTGAGACGCACACGCGGACCGTGGAAGAGCTGATACTGAGACGCACACACGGACCGTACAGGAACTGACACTGAGACGCACACACGGACCGTACAGGAGCTGACACTGAGACAGACACACGGACCGTACAGGAGCTGACACTGAGACAGACACACGGACCGTACAGGAGCTGACATTGAGACACACACACGGACCGTACAGGAACTGACACTGAGACAGACACACGGACCGTACAGGAGCTGACACTGAGACAGACACACGGACCGTACAGGAGTTGCCATTGAGACACACACACGGACCGTACAGGAGCTGACACTGAGACACACACACGGACTGTACAGGAGCTGTCACTGAGACTCACACACGAACCGTACAGGAGCTGACACTGAGACACACACACGGACCGAACAGGAGCTGACAGTGAGACACACACACGGACCGTACAGGAGCTGACACTGAGACACACACACGGACCAAACAGGTGCTGACACTGAGACGCACACACGGATCGTACAGGAGCTGACACTGAGACACACACACGGACCGTACAGGAACTGACACTGAGACGCACACACGGACGGTGCAGGAGCTGACACTGAGACACACACACGGACCGTACAGGAACTGACACTGAGAGACACACAAGGACCGTACAGGAGCTGACACTGAGCCAGACACACGGACCGTACAGGAGCTGACATTGAGACACACACACGGACCGTACAGGAACTGACACTGAGACACACACACGGACCGTACAGGAGCTGACATTGAGACACACACACGGCCCGTACAGGAGCTGACACTAAGACACACACACGGACCGTACAGGAGCTGACACTGAGACGCACACACGGACCGTACAGGAGCTGACACTGAGACACACACACGGACCGTACAGGAGCTGACATTGAGACACACAGACGGACCGTACAGGAGCTGACACTAAGACGCACACACGGACCGTACAGGAGCTGACACTGAGACAGACACACGGACCGTACAGGAGCTGATATTGAGACACACAGACGGACCGTACAGGAGCTGACACTAAGACGCACACACGGACCGTACAGGAACTGACACTGAGACGCACACACGGACGGTGCAGGAGCTGACACTGAGACACACACAGGGACCGTACAGGAACTGACACTGAGAGACACACAAGGACCGTACAGGAGCTGACACTGAGCCAGACACACGGACCGTACAGGAGCTGACATTGAGACACACACACGGACCGTACAGGAACTGACACTGAGACACACACACGGACCGTACAGGAGCTGACATTGAGACACACACACGGCCCGTACAGGAGCTGACACTAAGACACACACACGGACCGTACAGGAGCTGACACTGAGACGCACACACGGACCGTACAGGAGCTGACACTGAGACACACACACGGACCGTACAGAAGCTGTCACTGAGACAGACACACGGTCCGTACGGGAGCTGACACTGAGTCACACACACGGACGGTACATGAGCTGACACTGAGACACACACACGGACGGTACAGGAGCTGACACTGAGACACACACACGGGCTGTACAGGAGATGACATCGAGACACACACACGGACCGTTCAGGAGCTGACACTGAGACACACACACGGACCGTACAGGAGCTGACACTGAGACACACGGACGGTACAGGAACTGACACTGAGACACACACACGAACCGTACAGGAGCTGACACTGAGACACACGCACGGACCGTACAGGAGCTGACACTGAGACACACACACGGTCCGTACAGGAGCTGACACTGAGTCACACACACGGTCTGTACAGGAACTGACACTGAGACACACGGACAGTACAGGAGCTGACACTCAGACACACACACGGACCGTACAGGAGCTGACACTGAGACACACGCACGGACCGTACAGGAGCTGACACTGAGACACACACACGGTCCGTACAGGAGCTGACACTGAGACACACACGGTCCGTACAGGAGCTGACACTGAGACACACACACGGACCGTACAGGAGCTGACACTGAGACACACACACGGTCTGTATGGGAGCTGACACTGAGACACACACACGGACCGTACAGGAACTGACACTGAGACGCACACAAGGGCCGGACAGGAGCTGACATTGAGTCACACACACGGACCGTACAGGAGCTGACACTGAGATGCACACACGGACCGTACAGGAGCTGACACTGAGACGCATAGGCGGACCGTGGAAGAGCTGACATTGAGACACACACACGGACCGTACAGGAACTGACACTGAGACAGACACACGGACCGTACAGGAGCTGACACTGAGACGCACACGCGGACCGTGGAAGAGCTGACACTGAGACACACACACGGACCGTACAGGAGCTGACATTGAGACAGACACACGGACAGTACAGGAGCTGACATTGAGACACACACACGGACCGTACAGGAACTGACACTGAGACACACACACGGACCGTACAGGAACTGACATTGAGACACACACACGGCCCGTACAGGAGCTGACACGACGACACACACACGGACCGTACAGGAGCTGACACTGAGACGCACACACGGACCGTACAGGAGCTGACACTGAGACACACACACGGACCGCACAGGAGCTGACACTGAGACACACACACGGACCGTACAGCAGCTGACATTGAGACACACACACGGACCGTACAGGAGCTGACACTGAGACACACACACGGACTGCACAGGAGCTGACACTGAGACACACACACGGACCGTACAGGAGTTGCCATTGAGACACACACACGGACCGTACAGGAGCTGACACTGAGACACACACACGGACTGTACAGGAGCTGTCACTGAGACTCACACACGAACCGTACAGGAGCTGACACTGAGACACACACACGGACCGAACAGGAGCTGACAGTGAGACACACACACGGACCGTACAGGAGCTGACACTGAGACACACACACGGACCAAACAGGTGCTGACACTGAGACGCACACACGGATCGTACAGGAGCTGACACTGAGACACACACACGGACCGTACAGGAACTGACACTGAGACGCACACACGGACGGTGCAGGAGCTGACACTGAGACACACACACGGACCGTACAGGAACTGACACTGAGAGACACACAAGGACCGTACAGGAGCTGACACTGAGACAGACACACGGACCGTACAGGAGCTGACATTGAGACACACACACGGACCGTACAGGAACTGACACTGAGACACACACACGGACCGTACAGGAGCTGACATTGAGACACACACACGGCCCGTACAGGAGCTGACACTAAGACACACACACGGACCGTACAGGAGCTGACACTGAGACGCACACACGGACCGTACAGGAGCTGACACTCAGACGCACACACGGACCGTACAGGAGCTGAAACTCAGACGCACACACGGACCGTACAGGAACTGACACTGAGACAGACACACGGACCGTACAGGAACTGACACTGAGACTGACACACGGACCGTACAGGAGCTGACATTGAGACAGACACACGTACCGTACAGGAGCTGATCTTGAGACACACAGACGGACCGTACAGGAGCTGACACTAAGACGCGCACACGGACCGTACAGGAGCTGACACTGAGACGCACATGCGGACCGTGGAAGAGCTGATACTGAGACGCACACACGGACCGTACAGGAACTGACACTGAGACGCACACACGGACCGTACAGGAGCTGACACTGAGACAGACACACGGACCGTACAGGAGCTGACACTGAGACAGACACACGGACCGTACAGGAGCTGACATTGAGACACACACACGGACCGTACAGGAACTGACATTGAGACACACACACGGACCGTACAGGAGCTGACACTGAGACGCACACACGGACCGTACAGGAACTGACACTGAGACAGACACACGGACCGTACAGGAGCTGACACTGAGACAGACACACGGACCGTACAGGAGCTGACATTGAGACACACACACGGACCGTACAGGAACTGACATTGAGACACACACACGGACCGTACAGGAGCTGACACTGAGACAGACACACGGACCGTACAGGAGCTGACACTGAGACAGACACACGGACCGTACAGGAGCTGACACTGAGACAGACACACGGACCGTACAGGAGCTGACACTGAGACAGACACACGGACCGTACAGGAACTGACATTGAGACACACACACAGACCGTACAGGAGCTGACACTGAGACGCACACACGGACCGTACAGGAGCTGACACTGAGACAGACACACGGACCGTACAGGAGCTGACACTGAGACAGACACACGGACCGTACAGGAGCTGACATTGAGACACACACACGGACCGTACAGGAACTGACATTGAGACACACACACGGACCGTACAGGAGCTGACACTGAGACGCACACACGGACCGTACAGGAACTGACACTGAGACACACACACGGGCCGTACAGGAGCTGACACTGAGACACACACACGGGCCGTACAGGAGCTGACACTGAGACACACACTCGGGCCGTACAGGAGCTGTCACTGAGACACACACACGGGCCGTACAGGAGCTGACACTGAAACACACACACGGACCGCACAGGAGCTGACACTGAGACACACACATGGTCCGTACAGGAGCTGACACTGAGACACACACACGGTCCGTACGGGAGCTGACACTGAGACAGACACATGTACCGTACAGGAGCTGACACTGAGACACACACACGGACCGTACAGGAGCTGACAGTGAGACAGACACACGGACCGTACGGGAGCTGACACTGAGACACACGGACGGTACAGGAACTGACACTGAGACACACACACGGACCGTACAGGAGCTGTCACTGAGACAGACACACGGTCCGTACGGGAGCTGACACTGAGTCACACACACGGACGGTACATGAGCTGACACTGAGACACACACACGGACGGTACAGGAGCTGACACTGAGACACACACACGGGCTGTACAGGAGATGACATCGAGACACACACACGGACCGTTCAGGAGCTGACACTGAGACACACACACGGACCGTACAGGAGCTGACACTGAGACACACGGACGGTACAGGAACTAACACTGAGACACACACACGAACCGTACAGGAGCTGACAGTGAGACAGACACACGGACCGTACAGGAGCTGACAGTGAGACAGACACACGGACCGTACGGGAGCTGACACTGAGACACACGGACTGTACAGGAACTGACACTGAGACACACACACGAACCGTACAGGAGCTGACACTGAGACAGACACACGGTCCGCACGGGAGCTGACACTGAGTCACACACACGGTCTGTACAGGAACTGACACTGAGACACACGGACAGTACAGGAGCTGACACTCAGACACACACACGGACCGTACAGGAGCTGACACTGAGACACACGCACGGACCGTACAGGAGCTGACACTGAGACACACACACGGTCCGTACAGGAGCTGACACTGAGACACACACACGGACCGTACAGGAGCTGACACTGAGACACACACACGGTCTGTATGGGAGCTGACACTGAGACACACACACGGACCGTACAGGAACTGACACTGAGACGCACACAAGGGCCGGACAGGAGCTGACATTGAGACACACAGACGGACCGTACAGGAGCTGACACTGAGATGCACACACGGACCGTACAGGAGCTGACACTGAGACACACACACGGACCGTACAGGAGCTGACACTGAGACGCATAGGCGTACCGTGGAAGAGCTGACATTGAGACACACACACGGACCGTACAGGAACTGACACTGAGACAGACACACGGACCGTACAGGAGCTGACACTGAGACGCACACGCGGACCGTGGAAGAGCTGACACTGAGACACACACACGGACCGTACAGGAGCTGACATTGAGACAGACACACGGACAGTACAGGAGCTGACATTGAGACACACACACGGACCGTACAGGAACTGACACTGAGACACACACACGGACCGTACAGGAACTGACATTGAGACACACACACGGCCCGTACAGGAGCTGACACGAAGACACACACACGGACCGTACAGGAGCTGACACTGAGACGCACACACGGACCGTACAGGAGCTGACACTGAGACACACACACGGACCGCACAGGAGCTGACACTGAGACACACACACGGACCGTACAGCAGCTGACATTGAGACACACACACGGACCGTACAGGAGCTGACACTGAGACACACACACGGACTGCACAGGAGCTGACACTGAGACACACACACGGACCGTACAGGAGTTGCCATTGAGACACACACACGGACCGTACAGGAGCTGACACTGAGACACACACACGGACCGTACAGGAGCTGTCACTGAGACTCACACACGAACCGTACAGGAGCTGACACTGAGACACACACACGGACCGAACAGGAGCTGACACTGAGACGCACACACGGATCGTACAGGAGCTGACACTGAGACACACACACGGACCGTACAGGAACTGACACTGAGACGCACACACGGACGGTGCAGGAGCTGACACTGAGACACACACACGGACCGTACAGGAGCTGACATTGAGACACACACACGGACCGTACAGGAACTGACACTGAGCCAGACACACGGACCGTACAGGAGCTGACATTGAGACACACACACGGACCGTACAGGAACTGACACTGAGACACACACACGGACCGTACAGGAGCTGACATTGAGACACACACACGGCCCGTACAGGAGCTGACACTAAGACACACACACGGACCGTACAGGAGCTGACACTGAGACGCACACACGGACCGTACAGGAGCTGACACTGAGACGCACACACGGACCGTACAGGAGCTGACACTGAGACACACACACGGACCGTACAGGAGCTGACACTGAGACAGACACACGGACCGTACAGGAGCTGATATTGAGACACACAGACGGACCGTACAGGAGCTGACACTAAGACGCACACACGGACCGTACAGGAGCTGACACTGAGACGCACACGCGGACCGTGGAAGAGCTGATACTGAGACGCACAGACGGACCGTACAGGAGCTGACACTAAGACGCACACACGGACCGTACGGGAGCTGACACTGAGACGCACACACGGACCGTACAGGAGCTGACACTGAGACACGCACACGGACCGTACAGGAGCTGACAGTAAGACACACACACGGACCGTACAGGAGCTGACACTGAGACGCACACGCGGACCGTGGAAGAGCTGATACTGAGACGCACACACGGACCGTACAGGAACTGACACTGAGACGCACACACGGACCGTACAGGAGCTGACACTGAGACAGACACACGGACCGTACAGGAGCTGACACTGAGACAGACACACGGACCGTACAGGAGCTGACATTGAGACACACACACGGACCGTACAGGAACTGACACTGAGACAGACACACGGACCGTACAGGAGCTGACACTGAGACAGACACACGGACCGTACAGGAGTTGCCATTGAGACACACACACTGACCGTACAGGAGCTGACACTGAGACACTCACACGGACCGTACAGGAGCTGACACTGAGACACACACACGGACCGAACAGGAGCTGACAGTGAGACACACACACGGACCGTACAGGAGCTGACACTGAGACACACACACGGACCAAACAGGTGCTGACACTGAGAGACACACAAGGACCGTACAGGAGCTGACACTGAGCCAGACACACGGACCGTACAGGAGCTGACATTGAGACACACACACGGACCGTACAGGAACTGACACTGAGACACACACACGGACCGTACAGGAGCTGACATTGAGACACACACACGGCCCGTACAGGAGCTGACACTAAGACACACACACGGACCGTACAGGAGCTGACACTGAGACGCACACACGGACCGTACAGGAGCTGACACTGAGACACACACACGGACCGTACAGGAGCTGACATTGAGACACACAGACGGACCGTACAGGAGCTGACACTAAGACGCACACACGGACCGTACAGGAGCTGACACTGAGACAGACACACGGACCGTACAGGAGCTGATATTGAGACACACAGACGGACCGTACAGGAGCTGACACTAAGACGCACACACGGACCGTACAGGAACTGACACTGAGACGCACACACGGACGGTGCAGGAGCTGACACTGAGACACACACACGGACCGTACAGGAACTGACACTGAGAGACACACAAGGACCGTACAGGAGCTGACACTGAGCCAGACACACGGACCGTACAGGAGCTGACATTGAGACACACACACGGACCGTACAGGAACTGACACTGAGACACACACACGGACCGTACAGGAGCTGACATTGAGACACACACACGGCCCGTACAGGAGCTGACACGAAGACACACACACGGACCGTACAGGAGCTGACACTGAGACGCACACACGGACCGTACAGGAGCTGACACTGAGACACACACACGGACCGTACAGGAGCTGACATTGAGACACACAGACGGACCGTACAGGAGCTGACACTAAGACGCACACACGGACCGTACAGGAGCTGACACTGAGACAGACACACGGACCGTACAGGAGCTGATATTGAGACACACAGACGGACCGTACAGGAGCTGACACTAAGACGCACACACGGACCGTACAGGAGCTGACACTGAGACGCACACGCGGACCGTGGAAGAGCTGATACTGAGACGCACATACGGACCGTACAGGAACTGACACTGAGACAGACACACGGACCGTACAGGAGCTGATATTGAGACACACAGACGGACCGTACAGGAGCTGACACTAAGACGCACACACGGACCGTACAGGAGCTGACACTGAGACGCACATGCGGACCGTGGAAGAGCTGATACTGAGACGCACACACGGACCGTACAGGAGCTGACACTGAGACAGACACACGGACCGTACAGGAGCTGATATTGAGACACACAGACGGACCGTACAGGAGCTGACACTAAGACGCACACACGGACCGTACAGGAGCTGACACTGAGACGCACACGCGGACCGTGGAAGAGCTGATACTGAGACGCACATACGGACCGTACAGGAACTGACACTGAGACAGACACACGGACCGTACAGGAGCTGATATTGAGACACACAGACGGACCGTACAGGAGCTGACACTAAGACGCACACACGGACCGTACGGGAGCTGACACTGACACACACACACGGACCGTACAGGAGCTGACACTGAGACGCACACGCGGACCGTGGAAGAGCTGATACTGAGACGCACACACGGACCGTACAGGAACTGACACTGAGACGCACACACGGACCGTACAGGAGCTGACACTGAGACAGACACACGGACCGTACAGGAGCTGACACTGAGACAGACACACGGACCGTACAGGAGCTGACATTGAGACACACACACGGACCGTACAGGAACTGACACTGAGACAGACACACGGACCGTACAGGAGCTGACACTGAGACAGACACACGGACCGTACAGGAGTTGCCATTGAGACACACACACGGACCGTACAGGAGCTGACACTGAGACACACACACGGACTGTACAGGAGCTGTCACTGAGACTCACACACGAACCGTACAGGAGCTGACACTGAGACACACACACGGACCAAACAGGTGCTGACACTGAGATGCACACACGGATCGTACAGGAGCTGACACTGAGACACACACACGGACCGTACAGGAACTGACACTGAGACGCACACACGGACGGTGCAGGAGCTGACACTGAGACACACACACGGACCGTACAGGAACTGACACTGAGAGACACACAAGGACCGTACAGGAGCTGACACTGAGCCAGACACACGGACCGTACAGGAGCTGATATTGAGACACACAGACGGACCGTACAGGAGCTGACACTAAGACGCACACACGGACCGTACGGGAGCTGACACTGACACACACACACGGACCGTACAGGAGCTGACACTGAGACGCACACGCGGACCGTGGAAGAGCTGATACTGAGACGCACACACGGACCGTACAGGAACTGACACTGAGACGCACACACGGACCGTACAGGAGCTGACACTGAGACAGACACACGGACCGTACAGGAGCTGACATTGAGACACACACACGGACCGTACAGGAACTGACACTGAGACAGACACACGGACCGTACAGGAGCTGACACTGAGACAGACACACGGACCGTACAGGAGTTGCCATTGAGACACACACACGGACCGTACAGGAGCTGACACTGAGACACACACACGGACTGTACAGGAGCTGTCACTGAGACTCACACACGAACCGTACAGGAGCTGACACTGAGACACACACACGGACCAAACAGGTGCTGACACTGAGATGCACACACGGATCGTACAGGAGCTGACACTGAGACACACACACGGACCGTACAGGAACTGACACTGAGACGCACACACGGACGGTGCAGGAGCTGACACTGAGACACACACACGGACCGTACAGGAACTGACACTGAGAGACACACAAGGACCGTACAGGAGCTGACACTGAGCCAGACACACGGACCGTACAGGAGCTGACATTGAGACACACACACGGACCGTACAGGAGCTGACACTGAGACGCACACACGGACCGTACAGGAGCTGACACTGAGACGCACACACGGACCGTACAGGAGCTGACACTGAGACACACACACGGACCGTACAGGAGCTGACATTGAGACACACAGACGGACCGTACAGGAGCTGACACTAAGACGCACACACGGACCGTACAGGAGCTGACACTGAGACACACACACGGACCGTACAGGAGCTGACATTGAGACACACAGACGGACCGTACAGGAGCTGACACTGAGACGCACACGCGGACCGTGGAAGAGCTGATACTGAGACGCACATACGGACCGTACAGGAACTGACACTGAGACAGACACACGGACCGTACAGGAGCTGACATTGAGACAGACACACGGACCGTACAGGAGCTGATATTGAGACACACAGACGGACCGTACAGGAGCTGACACTAAGACGCACACACGGACCGTACAGGAGCTGACACTGAGACGCACACACGGACCGTACAGGAACTGACACTGAGACAGACACACGGACCGTACAGGAGCTGATATTGAGACACACAGACGGACCGTACAGGAGCTGACACTAAGACGCACACACGGACCTTGGAAGAGCTGATACTGAGACGCACACACGGACCGTACAGGAACTGACACTGAGACGCACACACGGACCGTACAGGAGCTGACACTGAGACAGACACACGGACCGTACAGGAGCTGACACTGAGACAGACACACGGACCATACAGGAGCTGACATTGAGACACACACACGGACCGTACAGGAACTGACATTGAGACACACACACGGACCGTACAGGAGCTGACACTGAGACGCACACACGGACCGTACAGGAACTGACACTGAGACACACACACGGGCCGTACAGGAGCTGACACTGAGACACACACACGGGCCGTACAGGAGCTGACACTGAGACACACACACGGGCCGTACAGGAGCTGTCACTGAGACACACACACGGGCCGTACAGGAGCTGACACTGAGACACACACACGGACCGCACAGGAGCTGACACTGAGACACACACATGGTCCGTACAGGAGCGGACACTGAGAGACACACACGAACCGTACAGGAGCTGACACTGAGACACACACACGGTCTGTCCAGGAACTGACACTGAGACACGCACACGGACCGTACAGGAACTGACACTGAGACACACACACGGACCGTACAGGAGCTGACACTGAGACACACACACGGGCCGTACAGGCGCTGACACTGAGACACCAACACGGACCCTACAGGAGCTGACACTGAGACACACACACGGACCGTACAGGAGCTGACACTGAGACACACACACGGTCCGTACGGGAGCTGACACTGAGACAGACACATGTACCGTACAGGAGCTGACACTGAGACACACACACGGACCGTACAGGAGCTGATATTGAGACACACAGACGGACCGTACAGGAGCTGACACTAAGACGCACACACGGACCGTACGGGAGCTGACACTGACACACACACACGGACCGTACAGGAGCTGACACTGAGACGCACACGCGGACCGTGGAAGAGCTGATACTGAGACGCACACACGGACCGTACAGGAACTGACACTGAGACGCACACACGGACCGTACAGGAGCTGACACTGAGACAGACACACGGACCGTACAGGAGCTGACACTGAGACAGACACACGGACCGTACAGGAGCTGACATTGAGACACACACACGGACCGTACAGGAACTGACACTGAGACAGACACACGGACCGTACAGGAGCTGACACTGAGACAGACACACGGACCGTACAGGAGTTGCCATTGAGACACACACACGGACCGTACAGGAGCTGACACTGAGACACACACACGGACTGTACAGGAGCTGTCACTGAGACTCACACACGAACCGTACAGGAGCTGACACTGAGACACACACACGGACCGAACAGGAGCTGACAGTGAGACACACACACGGACCGTACAGGAGCTGACACTGAGACACACATACGGACCAAACAGGTGCTGACACTGAGACGCACACACGGATCGTACAGGAGCTGACACTGAGACACACACACGGACCGTACAGGAACTGACACTGAGACGCACACACGGACGGTGCAGGAGCTGACACTGAGACACACACACGGACCGTACAGGAACTGACACTGAGAGACACACAAGGACCGTACAGGAGCTGACACTGAGCCAGACACACGGACCGTACAGGAGCTGACATTGAGACACACACACGGACCGTACAGGAGCTGACACTGAGACGCACACACGGACCGTACAGGAGCTGACACTGAGACGCACACACGGACCGTACAGGAGCTGACACTGAGACACACACACGGACCGTACAGGAGCTGACATTGAGACACACAGACGGACCGTACAGGAGCTGACACTAAGACGCACACATGGACCGTACAGGAGCTGACACTGAGACACACACACGGACCGTACAGGAGCTGACATTGAGACACACAGACGGACCGTACAGGAGCTGACACTGAGACGCACACGCGGACCGTGGAAGAGCTGATACTGAGACGCACATACGGACCGTACAGGAACTGACACTGAGACAGACACACGGACCGTACAGGAGCTGACATTGAGACAGACACACGGACCGTACAGGAGCTGATATTGAGACACACAGACGGACCGTACAGGAGCTGACACTAAGACGCACACACGGACCGTACAGGAGCTGAAACTGAGACGCACACACGGACCGTACAGGAACTGACACTGAGACAGACACACGGACCGTACAGGAGCTGATATTGAGACACACAGACGGACCGTACAGGAGCTGACACTAAGACGCACACACGGACCGTGGAAGAGCTGATACTGAGACGCACACACGGACCGTACAGGAACTGACACTGAGACG
Source organism: Heterodontus francisci (assembly GCF_036365525.1). Classification (NCBI taxonomy): domain Eukaryota; kingdom Metazoa; phylum Chordata; class Chondrichthyes; order Heterodontiformes; family Heterodontidae; genus Heterodontus; species Heterodontus francisci. Next base: position 109,447 of record NW_027140525.1, read on the forward strand.
CACACACGGACCGTACAGGAGCTGACACTGAGACAGACACACGGACCGTACAGGAGCTGACACTGAGACACACACACGGTCCGTACGGGAGCTGACACTGAGACAGACACATGTACCGTACAGGAACTGACATTGAGACACACACACGGACCGTACAGGAGCTGACACTGAGACGCACACACGGACCGTACAGGAACTGACACTGAGACACACACACGGGCCGTACAGGAGCTGACACTGAGACACACACACGGGCCGTACAGGAGCTGACACTGAGACACACACACGGGCCGTACAGGAGCTGTCACTGAGACACACACACGGGCCGTACAGGAGCTGACACTGAGACACACACACGGACCGCACAGGAGCTGACACTGAGACACACACATGGTCCGTACAGGAGCGGACACTGAGAGACACACACGAACCGTACAGGAGCTGACACTGAGACACACACACGGTCTGTCCAGGAACTGACACTGAGACACGCACACGGACCGTACAGGAACTGACACTGAGACACACACACGGACCGTACAGGAGCTGACACTGAGACACACACACGGGCCGTACAGGCGCTGACACTGAGACACCAACACGGACCCTACAGGAGCTGACACTGAGACACACACACGGACCGTACAGGAGCTGACACTGAGACACACACACGGTCCGTACGGGAGCTGACACTGAGACAGACACATGTACCGTACAGGAGCTGACACTGAGACACACACACGGACCGTACAGGAGCTGACAGTGAGACAGACACACGGACCGTACGGGAGCTGACACTGAGACACACACACGGACCGTACAGGAGCTGTCACTGAGACAGACACACGGTCCGTACGGGAGCTGACACTGAGTCACACACACGGACGGTACAGGAACTGACACTGAGACACACACACGGACCGTACAGGAGCTGTCACTGAGACAGACACACGGTCCGTACGGGAGCTGACACTGAGTCACACACACGGACGGTACATGAGCTGACACTGAGACACACACACGGACGGTACAGGAGCTGACACTGAGACACACACACGGGCTGTACAGGAGATGACATCGAGACACACACACGGACCGTTCAGGAGCTGACACTGAGACACACACACGGACCGTACAGGAGCTGACACTGAGACACACGGACGGTACAGGAACTGACACTGAGACACACACACGAACCGTACAGGAGCTGACAGTGAGACAGACACACGGACCGTACAGGATTGACAGTGAGACAGACACACGGACCGTACGGGAGCTGACACTGAGACACACGGACTGTACAGGAACTGACACTGAGACACACACACGAACCGTACAGGAGCTGACACTGAGACAGACACACGGTCCGCACGGGAGCTGACACTGAGTCACACACACGGTCTGTACAGGAACTGACACTGAGACACACGGACAGTACAGGAGCTGACACTCAGACACACACATGGACCGTACAGGAGCTGACACTGAGACACACGCACGGACCGTACAGGAGCTGACACTGAGACACACACACGGTCCGTACAGGAGCTGACACTGAGACACACACACGGACCGTACAGGAGCTGACACTGAGACACACACACGGTCTGTATGGGAGCTGACACTGAGACACACACACGGACCGTACAGGAGCTGACACTAAGACACACACACGGTCCGTACAGGAGCTGACACTGAGACACACACACGGTCCGTACGGGAGCTGACACTGAGACACACGGTCCGTACGGGAGCTGACACTGAGACACACGGTCCGTACGGGAGCTGACACTGAGACACACGGACGGTACAGGAGCTGACACTGAGACACACGGACGGTACGGGAGCTGACACTGAGACACATATGGGCTGCACAGCAGCAGACGGAATTGAATTGTTCCTTTTCACTCACTGTGTGCATTCAGGATGCGACACTGATAGTGAGATGTACCGACAGTGAGCTGCAGGCGCGATTAAATGATCTGCTTTAAGCTGTGGCTGGTGGTTATCGGTCTGCAGTCTGAGTGTTTGTGTGATTCTCGGCTCTGTGTGCCAGGAGAGAGAGAGCTGTGCTGTCAGTCTGTGGTGCAACTGTTTGTGGTTTCCCCTGTGATTACCCATGTGCCTTGCAATATTGATGCTACAACAGAGGGAGAGAGAGAGCAGACAGAGAGAGGCTGCTATTAATCTCGTCAGCTGGATGCTGCAGACGACGGTGAGCGTGAATTGGGTTGTTGGCCTCTGGAGGTTCTGAATGCTGGGCTAGGGAGGGAGAGAGGGGAGAGTCAGTATCTGGCTTTTGGGGGGCTAGCGCAGCTGGCAAGGTGGGGGACAGGCGTTGATTTAATGCAGAGACTAACGGAAAGCATGGCTCCCGGGTGTGGGAGTGGCCAATAGCTAACAGACCTCTCCGTCACAGACTCTGGCCTGACGCCGCACTTCCTCCTCGCCCCCGTGTTGGACAACCGACGGAGACAAAGTTTTTTTTTGTTATTGGCGGGCGGATCAGTTCCCGTGAGGACAAGGCTGACCCGTGCGCCCATTCTGCTCCGGAGAGGTAGAGGTGAGCCTCGTTTTTATTCTCCTGCACCCTCTCCTCTCTCTGAGTCTCTCTCTCTCTCACTCTCTCACTCTCTCACTCTCTCTCACTCTCACTCTCTCTCACTCTCACTCTCTCACTCTCTCTGCGCTTTTTGACGTGCTCCCCGCTCGGCCGACCCCGTCTTTTAAAACCCAGAGAATGTCGAGGGGCAACATTGAGGTCGTGAGATGAAACAGCCCCGCGGGATCCATTCAGGCCATCGTTCTCCTTACCAGCTCTTTGAAAGAGCTGACCGATCAGTCCCCCGCTCCCCCTCTCCTCTCCCCCCCCCCTCCCCTGCTCTTTCCATCTCTGCCCCACCCCCTCTGCAAATTTCTCCCCTTCGAGCATTTCCCTTTTGAAAGTTACTCTCGTATCTGCTTCCGCTGCCCTATCACGCAGTGCGCTCCAGATCACAACAACTTGCCGAGAGATCGGGCGATAAAGCAGACGGGGTGACAGATCTCTCCTTCAGTCAGCACACAGTCTGTGGTTCAGTCGCGGGTGAACCTTCTGAGCTCGGCGTGAACGAGTGAAGCTTCTCCCACACGCACGCGGCCAGCTGTGTTCTTTCCTTTGGAAAAGGATTTTAAGATTTTTGCGCTCGCTTTTTGGCTGAGATTTGCAGGAAGTCTATCGCGAGGCGAGAGGATGCCTCGTCCTTCAAATTATTGAACGGCCCACAGCCGCTGTCGTCCCAGCGAGGTGTTGGTGGCACCGGAGGGTAGGGGCAGAACCCGGGGCCGAGGTGTGTCGGGAGCCCCCGGGTTGGGATCGTGCTGAACAGCCGTCGGACTCCCTCCCAGGACCGGCCCAAAATGGCCTTGCAGGCCAGGAGGAAAGAGAAAGGAATCCTCACAGAGTACGACACGCAACTGAAAGGTTAGCCCAGCGTGAATGTGTGTGTCTCTTTGCCTCTGTATGACTCTGTGTGTGTGTGTGACTGTCTGTGTGTGTGTGTGTGTGTGTGTGTGTGTGTGTGTGTGACTATCTGTCTATGTCTCTGTGTCTGTGTGACTGTCTGTGCCTCTCTTGTGTCTGTGTGTGTGACTATCTGTCTGTGTCTCCCTGTGTCTGTATGTGTGTGTGTGACTGTCTGTGTCTCTCTGTGTCTACGTGTGTCTCTGTTTCTGTGTATGTGACTGTCTTTGTCTGTCTCTGTCTCTGTGCTTCTCTGTCTCTGTGTCTCTGAGTTTTTATGTGTCAGTGTGTATGATAGTGTGTGTGTGTTTGTGTCTGTGTGTGAGACTGTCTGTATGTCTCTGTGTCTGTGTGTATATGACTGTTTGCATCACGCTGTTTGTGTGTCTCTGTGTATGTGTGTGTCTCTGTGTCTGTAATTGTCTCTCTGTGTCTGTGTGTCTCTGTTTGTGTGTCTCTGTGTCCATGTATTTCTGTGTGTGTATCTGAAACTGTCTTTTGTGACTCTCTCTCTCTGTGTCTGTGTGTGACCATCTGTCTCTGTGTGTGTGACTGTGTCTCTGTATGTGATTGTGTCTTATTGTGTGTGACTGTGTCTCTCTCTGTCTGTGTGTGTGACTTTCTGTGTCTCTCTGTATCTGTGTACGTCCCTGTATGTGACTGTCTGTGTCTCTCCGTGTCTGTGTGTGTCTCTGTCTGTGTGACTGTCCGTGTCTCTCTGTGGCTTTGTACATCTGTGTGTGTGACTATCTGTGTTTCTCAGTGTCTGTGTCTTTCTGTGTCTCTTTGTGTGTGACTAATTGTCTTTGTGTGTGTCTCTGTGTGTGTGGGTGAATGTGTGTGTGTGTTTCTGTCTCTGTGTGTCTGTGTATGTGTGTGGGTGAGTGTGGTTGTCTATGTGTATGTTTTTGTGTGTGGGTGAATGTATGTGTCAGTGTGTGTCTGGTTCCTCTGTGCGTGGTGTCTGTGTGTGGGGGTGAATGGATGAGAGTGTGTAAATGTGTTTCTGTGTGTGCGCCTGTCTATTTCAGAGGGTGCATGTGTCTGTTTCTGTTTGTATCTGAGAGTGTGTGAGCATATGTTTCAGTGTGTGTGTCTGTTTCTGTGTCTGAGAATGTGGGTGAATAGCTGAAAGTGTGTGTCAGTTTCTATGTGAATGTGTCAGTTTCTGTCTGTGTGTGTCTCAGTGTGTGTGTGTCTGTTACAGTGTGTGTCTCTGTCTGTGTCTCAGAGTGTGTGTCTCTGTCTGTGTTTGTTTCTGTCTGTCTACGTATCTCAGAGGGAGTGTCTGTCTGTCTGTGTCTCAGTGTGTGTGTGTGTCTGTTTCTGTGAGTGTGTGTCTCCGACCCTAATTGTTTATGGGTCTCCTCCCTCTATCTCTTATCTTTCCCCCATGATCTGCTGACTGTTAAAACCCCAATTATGGAGCCATTTCACTACCACTTCCTGGTTAACCCAGTTTTATCTTTTCAACTGTGCTGTAATCCTGCACCGTGGGGCCTCGGCCCTTCCCCCTGGTGTCCCTGCACCGTGGGGCCTCGGCCCTTCCCCCTGGTGTCCCTGCACCGTGGGGCCTCGGCCCTTCCCCCTGGTGTCCCTGCACCGTGGGGCCTCGGCCCTTCCCCCTGGTGTCCCTGCACCGTGGGACCTCGGCCCTTCCCCCTGGTGTCCCTGCACCGTGGGACCTCGGCCCTTCCCCCTGGTGTCCCTGCACCGTGGGACCTCGGCCCTTCCCCCTGGTGTCCCTGCACCGTGGGGCCTCGGCCCTTCCCCCTGGTGTCCCTGCACCGTGGGGCCTCGGCCCTTCCCCCTGTTGTCCCTGCACCGTGGGGCCTCGGCCATTCCCCAGGTGTCCCTGCACCGTGGGGCCTCTGCCCTTCCCCTGTTGTCCCTGCACCGTGGGGCCTCGGCCCTTTCCCTGGTGTCCCTGCACCGTGGGGGCCTCAGTCTTTCCCCGAGTGTCCCTGCACCATGGGGCCTCGGCCCTTTCCCTGGTGTCCCTGCACCGTGGGGGCCTCAGTCTTTCCCCATGTGTCCCTGCACCGTGGGGCCTCGGCCCTTCCCGCTGTTGTCCTTGCACCGTGGGGCCTCGGCCCTTTCCCTGGTGTCCCTGCACCGTGGGACCTCAGCCCTTCCCCCTGGTGTCCCTGCACCGTGGGGCCTCGGCCCTTCCCCCTGGTGTCCCTGCACCGTGGGGCCTCGGCCCTTCCCCCTGGTGTCCCTGCACCGTGGGACCTCAGCCCTTCCCCCTGGTGTCCCTGCACCGTGGGGCCTCGGCCCTTCCCCCTGGTGTCCCTGCACCGTGGGGGTGGGATTGTCGACCGAATTGTCCTTCAAGAGCTGGCGCCCTTTGTAAAGGTGGGGGGAGGGGAAGGGTGCAAAACGACACTCTCCTGTGACACCTTAAGGAAGCTGCCAGTTGGCATTCCCACAGATATCCGTGGGCAGCTCGCAGAGCAGCTGAAGTACCTGGATACGCAGGTGGAATTCCGAAGCCAGTGCCTCCAGGATCTTTCCGAATTCTTCCGCAGGAAGGCGGAGATCGAGCTGGAATATTCGCGGGGCTTGGAGAAGCTCGCTGAGCGGTTTTCCTCCAAGATTCGCAACGCAAAGGATCACCAGGGATTCAGGTGAGTCGGGTACATCCTCTACACCAGCCAGTTCATGCGCAGGGCCGCATTGTGATTGTTGATTTTTTCTCAGGACGGGCCGGTGAGTGAATTTCGAAAGATAAAGGGATTAAATATTTATCTCACTCATAAAAAAAATCATTGCCGACAGGGCGTTTGAATCTCCACACTCAGCATCAATCTACCTTTTCTCACAGGATCCTGTTAAACACTCTCTCTACACTGTCCCCTTAAACACTCTCTCCACACAGTCCCCTTAAACACTCTCTCTACACTGTCCCCTTAAACACTCTCTCTACACTGTCCCCTTAAACACTCTCTCTACACTGTCCCCTTAAACACTCTCTCTACACTGTCCCCTTAAACACTCTCTCTACACAGTCCCCTTAAACACTCTCTCTACACTGTCCCCTTAAACACTCTCTCTACACTGTCCCGTTAAACACTCTCCCTACACTGTCCCCTTAAACACTCTCTCTACACTGTCCCCTTAAACACTCTCTCTACACTGTCCCCTTAAACACTCTCTCTACACTGTCCCCTTAAACACTCTCTCTACACTGTCCCCTTAAACACTCTCTCTACACAGTCCCCTTAAACACTCTCTCTACACTGTCCCCTTAAACACTCTCTCTACATTGTCCCCTTAAGCACTCACTCTACACTGTCCCGTTAAACACTCACTCTACACTGTCCCGTTAAACACTCACTCTACACTGTCCCGTTAAACACTCTTTCTACACTGTCCCGTTAAACACTCTCTCGACACTGTCCCGTTAAACACTCTCTCTACACTGTCCCCTTAAACACTCTCTCTACACTGTCCCCTTAAACACTCTCTCTACACTGTCCCGTTAAACACTCTCTCGACACTGTCCCGTTAAACACTCACTCTACACTGTCCCGTTAAACACTCACTCTACACTGTCCCGTTAAACACTCACTCTACACTGTCCCGTTAAACACTCTCTCTACACTGTCCCCTTAAACACTCTCTCTACACTGTCCCCTTAAACACTCTCTCTACACTGTCCCCTTAAACACTCTCTCTACACTGTCCCCTTAAACACTCTCTCTACACTGTCCCCTTAAACACTCTCTCTACACTGTCCCGTTAAATACTCTCTCTACACTGTCCCGTTAAACACTCTCTCTACACTATCGCGTTAAATACTCTCTCTACACTGTCCCGTTAAACACTCTCTCTACATTGTCCTGTTAAACACTCTCTCTAAACTGTCCCGTTAAACACTCTCTCGACACTGTCCCGTTAAACACTCTCTCTACATTGTCCCGTTAAACACTCTCTCTACATTGTCCTGTTAAACACTCTCTCTAAACTGTCCCGTTAAACACTCTCTCTGCACTGTCCCGTTAAACACGCTCTCTGCACTGTCCTGTTAAACACTCTCTCTGCACTGTCCTGTTAAACACTCTCTCTGCACTGTCCTGTTAAACACTCTCTCTGCACTGTCCTGTTAAACACTCTCTCTACATTGTCCTGTTAAACACTCTCTCTAAACTGTCCCTTTAAACACTCTCTCTTCATTGTCCTGTTAAACACTCTCTCTACACTGTCCTGTTAAACACTCTCTCCACACTGTCCTGTTAAACACTCTCTCTACACTGTCCTGTTAAACACTCTCTCTACACTGTCCTGTTAAACACTCTCTCTACACTGTCCTGTTAAACACTCTCTCTACACTGTCCTGTGAAACACTCTCTCTACACTGTCCTGTGAAACACCCTCTCTACATTGACCCGTTAAACACTCTCTCTACACTGTCCCGTTAAACACTCTCTACATTGTCCTGTTAAACACTCTCTCTAAACTGTCCCGTTAAACACTCTCTCTACATTGTCCTGTTAAACACTCTCTCTACACTGTCCTGTGAAACACCCTCTCTACATTGTCCGGTTAAACACTCTGTCTACATTGTCCGGTTAAACACTCTCTCTACATTGTCCCGTTAATCACGCTCTCTACATTGTCCCGTTAAACACTCTCTCTACAATGTCCCGTTAAACACTCTCTCGACACTGTCCCGTTAAACACTCTCTCTACATTGTCCGGTTAAACACTCTCTCTACATTGTCCCGTTAAACACTCTCTCTACACTGTTGCATTAAATACTCTCTCCACATTGTTCCGTTAAACACTCTCTCTGCACTGTCCCGTTAATCACGCTCTCTACATTGTCCCGTTAAACACTCTCTCTGCACTGTCCCGTTAAACACTCTCTCTACCCTGTCCCGTTAAACAATCTTTCTACCCTGTCCCATTAATCACGCTCTCTACATTGTCCTGTTAAAAACTCTCTCTACCCTGTCCCGTTAAACACTCTCTCTACCCTGTCCCGTTAAACACTCTCTCTACATTGTCCTGTTAAACACTCTCTCTACACTGGCCCCTTAAACACTCTCTCTAGATTATCGTGTTAAACACTCTCTCTACAATGTCCCCTTAAACACTCTCTCTACGCTGTCCCGTTAAACACTCTCTCTACACTGTCCCGTTAAACACTCTCTCTACACTGTCCCGTTAAATACTCTCTCGACACTGTCCCGTTAATCACTCTCTCGACACTGTCCCGTTAAATACTCTCTCTACACTGTCCCGTTAAACACTCTCTCTACACTGTCCCGTTAAACACTCTCTCGACATTGTCCCGTTAAACACTCTCTCTACATTGTCCTGTTAAACACTCTCTCTACATTGTCCTGTTAAACACTCTCTCTACACTGTCTAGTTAAACACTCTCTCTACATTGTCCCCTTAAACACTCTCTCTACATTGTCCCATTGAACACTCTCTCTACACTGTCCCGTTAATCACTCTCTCTACACTGTCCCGTTAAACACTCTCTCTACACTGTCCCCTTAAACACTCTCTCTACATTGTCCCATTGAACACTCTCTCTACACTGTCCCGTTAATCACTCTCTCTACACTGTCCCGTTAAACACTCTCGCTACACTGTCCCGTTAAACACTCACTCTACACTGTCCCGTTAAACACTCTTTCTACACTGTCCCGTTAAACACTCTCTCGACACTGTCCCGTTAAACACTCTCTCGACACTGTCCCCTTAAACACTCTCTCTACACTGTCCCCTTAAACACTCTCTCTACACTGTCCCGTTAAACACTCACTCTACACTGTCCCGTTAAACACTCACTCTACACTGTCCCGTTAAACACTCTCTCTGCACTGTCCCCTTAAACACTCTCTCTACACTGTCCCCTTAAACACTCTCTCTACACTGTCCCCTTAAACACTCTCTCTACACTGTCCCCTTAAACACTCTCTCTCCACTGTCCCCTTAAACACTCTCTCTACACTGTCCCCTTAAACACTCTCTCTACACTGTCCTGTTAAATACTCTCTCTACACTGTCCCGTTAAACACGCTCTCTACACTGTCGCGTTAAATACTCTCTCTACACTGTCCCGTTAAACACTCTCTCTACATTGTCCTGTTAAACACTCTCTCTAAACTGTCCCGTTAAACACTCTCTCGACACTGTCCCGTTAAACACTCTCTCTATATTGTCCCGTTAAACACTCTCTCTGCACTGTCCCGTTAAACACGCTCTCTGCACTGTCCCGTTAAACACTCTCTCTGCACTGTCCAGTTAAACACTCTCTCTGCACTGTCCTGTTAAACACTCTCTCTACATTGTCCTGTTAAACACTCTCTCTACACTGTCCTGTTAAACACTCTCTCTACACTGTCCTGTTAAACACTCTCTCTACACTGTCCTGTTAAACACTCTCTCTACACTGTCCTGTTAAACACTCTCTCTACACTGTCCTGTGAAACACTCTCTCTACATTGTCCTGTTAAACACTCTCTCTACACTGTCCTGTGAAACACCCTCTCTACATTGACCCGTTAAACACTCTCTCTACCCTGTCCTGTTAAACACTCTCTCTACACTGTCCCGTTAAACACTCTCTCTACATTGTCCCGTTAAACACTCTCTACATTGTCCTGTTAAACACTCTCTCTAAACTGTCCCGTTAAACACTCTCTCTGCACTGTCCTGTGAACACTCTCTCTACATTGTCCTGTTAAACACTCTCTCTACACTGTCCTGTGAAACACCCTCTCTACATTGACCCGTTAAACACTCTCTCTACCCTGTCCTGTTAAACACTCTCTCTACACTGTCCCGTTAAACACTCTCTCTACACTGTGCCGTTAAACACTCTCTACATTGTCCTGTAAAACACTCTCTCTAAACTGTCCCGTTAAACACTCTCTCTGCACTGTCACATTAAACACTCTCTCGACACTGTCCCGTTAAACACTCTCTCGACACTGTCCCGTTAAACACTCTCTCGACACTGTCCCGTTAAACTCTCTCTCGACACTGTCCCGTTAAACACTCTCTCGACACTGTCCCGTTAAACACTCTCTCGACACTGTCCCGTTAAACACTCTCTCTACATTGTCCCGTTAAACACTCTCTCTACATTGTCCGGTTAAACACTCTCTCTACATTGTCCCGTTAATCACGCTCTCTACATTGTCCCGTTAAACACTCTCTCTACAATGTCCCGTTAAACACTCTCTCGACACTGTCCCGTTAAACACTCTCTCGACACTGTCCCGTTAAACACTCTCTCTACATTGTCCCGTTAAACACTCTCTCTACACTGTCCCATTAAATACTCTCTCCACATTGTTCTGTTAAACACTCTCTCTGCACTGTCCCGTTAATCACGCTCTCTACATTGTCCCGTTAAACACTCTCTCTGCACTGTCCCGTTAATCACGCTCTCTACATTGTCCCGTTAAACACTCTCTCTACATTGTCCCGTTAAACACTCTCTCTACATTGTCCCGTTAAACACTCTCTCTCCCCTGTCCCGTTAAACAATCTTTCTACCCTGTCCCATTAATCACGCTCTCTACATTGTCCTGTTAAAAACTCTCTCTACCCTGTCCCGTTAAACACTCTCTCTACCCTGTCCCGTTAAACACTCTCTCTACATTGTCCTGTTAAACACTCTCTCTACATTGTCCTGTTAAACACTCTCTCTACACTGGCCCCTTAAACACTCTCTCTAGATTATCGTGTTAAACACTCTCTCTACAATGTCCCCTTAAACACTCTCTCTACGCTGTCCCGTTAAACACTCTCTCTACACTGTCCCGTTAAACACTCTCTCTACACTGTCCCGTTAAACACTCTCTCTACACTGTCCCGTTAAACACTCTCTCTACACTGTCCCGTTAAATACTCTCTCGACACTGTCCCGTTAATCACTCTCTCGACACTGTCCCGTTAAATACTCTCTGTACACTGTCCCGTTAAACACTCTCTCTACACTGTCCCGTTAAACACTCTCTCGACATTGTCCCGTTAAACACTCTCTCTACACTGTCCCGTTAAGCACTCTCTCTACATTGTCCTGTTAAACACTCTCTCTACACTGTCTAGTTAAACACTCTCTCTACATTGTCCCCTTAAACACTCTCTCTACATTGTCCCATTGAACACTCTCTCTACACTGTCCCGTTAATCACTCTCTCTACACTGTCCCGTTAAACACTCTCTCTACACTGTCCCCTTAAACACTCTCTCTACATTGTCCCATTGAACACTCTCTCTACACTGTCCCATTGAACACTCTCTCTACACTGTCCCGTTAAACACTCTCTCTACATTGTCCTGTTAAACACTCTCTCTACACTGTCTAGTTAAACACTCTCTCTACATTGTCCCCTTTAACACTCTCTCTACATTGTCCCATTGAACACTCTCTCTACACTGTCCCGTTAATCACTCTCTCTACACTGTCCCGTTAAACACTCTCTCTACACTGTCCCCTTAAACACTCTCTCTACATTGTCCCATTGAACACTCTCTCTACATTGTCCCATTGAACACTCTCTCTGCACTGTCCCGTTAATCACTCTCTCTACACTGTCCCGTTAAACACTCTCGCTACACTGTCCCGTTAAACACTCTCTCGACACTGTCCTGTTAAACACTCTCTCCACACTGTCCCCTTAAACACTCTCTCTACACTGTCCCGTTAAACACTCTCTCTACACTGTCCCGTTAAAAACTCTCTCGACACTGTCCCGTTAAACACTCACTCTACACTGTCCCATTAAACACTCTCTCTACACTGTCCCCTTAAACACTCTCTCTACACTGTCCCCTTAAACACTCTCTCTACACTGTCCCCTTAAACACTCTCTCTACACTGTCCCCTTAAACACTCTCTCTACACTGTCCCCTTAAACACTCTCTCTACACTGTCCCCTTAAACACTCTCTCTACACTGTCCCCTTAAACACTCTCTCTACACTGTCCCCTTAAACACTCTCTCTACACTGTCCCGTTAAACACTCTCTCTACACTGTCCCGTTAAACACTCTCTCGACATTGTCCCGTTAAACACTCTCTCTACATTGTCCTGTTAAACACTCTCTCTAAACTGTCCCGTTAAACACGCTGTCTGCACTGTCCCGTTAAACACTCTCTCTGCACTGTCCTGTTAAACACTATATCTACACTGTCCTGTTAAACACTCTACACTGTCCTGTGAAACACTCTCTCTACATTGTCCTGTTAAACACTCTCTCTACACTGTCCTGTGAAACACCCTCTCTACATTGACCCGTTAAACACTCTCTCTACACTGTCCTGTTAAACACTCTCTCTACACTGTCCCGTTAAACACTCTCTCTACATTGTCCCGTTAAACACTCTCTACATTGTCCTGTTAAACACTCTCTCTAAACTGTCCCGTTAAACACTCTCTCTGCACTGTCCCGTTAAACACTCTCTCTACAATGTCCCATTAAACACTCTCTCGACACTGTCCCGTTAAACACTCTCTCTACACTGTCCCGTTAAACACTCTCTCTACACTGTCCCGTTAAACACTCTCTCTACACTGTCCCGTTAAACACTCTCTCTACACTGTCCCGTTAAACACTCTCTCGACACTGTCCCGTTAAACACTCTCTCGACACTGTCCCGTTAAACACTCTCTCGACACTGTCCCGTTAAACACTCTCTCGACACTGTCCCGTTAAACACTCTCTCGACACTGTCCCATTAAACACTCTCTCTACACTGTCCGGTTAAACACTCTCTCTACATTGTCCCGTTAATCACGCTCTCTACATTGTCCCGTTAAACACTCTCTCTACAATGTCCCGTTAAACACTCTCTCGACACTGTCCCGTTAAACACTCTCTCTACAGTGTCCCGTTAAACACTCTCTCTACACTGTCCCGTTAAACACTCTCTCTACTCTGTCCCGTTAAGCACTCTCTCTGCACTGTCCCGTTAAACACTCTCTCTGCACTGTCCCGTTAAACACTCTCTCTACACTGTCCCGTCAAACACTCTCTCTACATTGTCCCGTTAAACACTGTCTCCACATGGTCCTGTTAAACACTCTCTCTAAACTGTCCTGTTAAACACTCTCTCTACACTGTCCTGTTAAACACTCTCTCTACATTGTCCCATTAAATACTCACTCTACACTGTCCTGTTAAACACTCTGTCTAAACTGTCCTGTTAAGCACTCTCTCCACACTGTCCTGTGAAACACTCTCTCTACATTGTCCCATTAAATACTCACTCTACACTGTCCCGTTAAACACTCTCTCTACACTGTCCCTTGAAACACTGTCTCGACACTGTCCCTTGAAACACTCTCTCTACACTGTCCCGTTAAACACTCTCTCGACACTGTCCCATTAAACACTCTCTCTACACTGTCCCGTTAAACACTCTCTCTACACTGTCCCGTTAAACACTCTCTCTACACTGTCCCGTTAAACACTCTCTCTACACTGTCCCGTTAAACACTCTCTCTACACTGTCCCGTTAAACACTCTCTCTACACTGTCCCATTAAACACTCTCTCTACATTGTCCGGTTAAACACTCTCTCTACATTGTCCCGTTAATCACGCTCTCTACATTGTCCCGTTAAACACTCTCTCTACATTGTCCCGTTAAACACTCTCTCTACAATGTCCCGTTAAACACTCTCTCGACACTGTCCCGTTAAACACTCTCTCTACATTGTCCCGTTAAACACTCTCTCTACACTGTCCCATTAAATACTCTCTCCACATTGTTCCGTTAAACACTCTCTCTGCACTGTCCCGTTAATCACGCTCTCTACATTGTCCCGTTAAACACTCTCTCTGCACTGTCCCGTTAATCACGCTCTCTGCATTGTCCCGTTAAACACTCTCTCTACCCTGTCCCGTTAATCACGCTCTCTGCATTGTCCCGTTAAACACTCTCGCCACATGGTCCTGTTAAACACTCTCTCTAAACTGTCCTGTTAAACACTCTCTCTACACTGTCCTGTTAAACACTCTCTCTACATTGTCCCATTAAATACTCACTCTACACTGTCCTGTTAAACACTCTCTCTAAACTGTCCTGTTAAGCACTCTCTCTACACTGTCCTGTGAAACACTCTCTCTACATTGTCCCATTAAATACTCACTCTACACTGTCCCGTTAAACACTCTCTCTACACTGTCCCTTGAAACACTGTCTCGACACTGTCCCTTGAAACACTCTCTCTACACTGTCCCGTTAAACACTCTGTCTAAATTGTCCCGTTAAACACTCTCTCTACACTGTCCCGTTAAACACTCTCTCGACACTGTCCCATTAAACACTCTCTCTACACTGTCCCGTTAAACACTCTCTCTACACTGTCCCGTTAAACACTCTCTCTACACTGTCCCGTTAAACACTCTCTCTACACTGTCCCATTAAACACTCTCTCTACATTGTCCCGTTAATCACGCTCTCTACATTGTCCCGTTAAACACTCTCTCTACAATGTCCCGTTAAACACTCTCTCGACACTGTCCCGTTAAACACTCTCTCGACACTGTCCCGTTAAACACTCTCTCTACATTGTCCGGTTAAACACTCTCTCTACATTGTCCCGTTAAACACTCTCTCTACACTGTCCCATTAAATACTCTCTCCACATTGTTCCGTTAAACACTCTCTCTGCACTGTCCCGTTAATCACGCTCTCTACATTGTCCCGTTAAACACTCTCTCTGCACTGTCCCGTTAATCACGCTCTCTACATTGTCCCGTTAAACACTCTCTCTACCCTGTCCCGTTAAACAATCTTTCTACCCTGTCCCATTAATCACGCTCTCTACATTGTCCTGTTAAAAACTCTCTCTACCCTGTCCCGTTAAACACTCTCTCTACCCTGTCCCGTTAAACACTCTCTCTACCCTGTCCCGTTAAACACTGTCTCGACACTGTCCCTTGAAACACTCTCTCTACACTGTCCCGTTAAACACTCTGTCTAAATTGTCCCGTTAAACACTCTCTCTACACTGTCCCGTTAAACACTCTCTCGACACTGTCCCATTAAACACTCTCTCTACACTGTCCCGTTAAACACTCTCTCTACACTGTCCCGTTAAACACTCTCTCTACACTGTCCCGTTAAACACTCTCTCTACACTGTCCCATTAAACACTCTCTCTACATTGTCCCGTTAATCACGCTCTCTACATTGTCCCGTTAAACACTCTCTCTACAATGTCCCGTTAAACACTCTCTCGACACTGTCCCGTTAAACACTCTCTCGACACTGTCCCGTTAAACACTCTCTCTACATTGTCCGGTTAAACACTCTCTCTACATTGTCCCGTTAAACACTCTCTCTACACTGTCCCATTAAATACTCTCTCCACATTGTTCCGTTAAACACTCTCTCTGCACTGTCCCGTTAATCACGCTCTCTACATTGTCCCGTTAAACACTCTCTCTGCACTGTCCCGTTAATCACGCTCTCTACATTGTCCCGTTAAACACTCTCTCTACACTGTCCCGTTAAACACTCTCTCTACACTGTCCCGTTAAACACTCTCTCTACACTGTCCCGTTAAACACTCTCTCTACACTGTCCCGTTAAACACTCTCTCTACACTGTCCCGTTAAATACTCTCTCGACACTGTCCCGTTAATCACTCTCTCTACACTGTCCCGTTAAATACTCTCTGCACACTGTCCCGTTAAACACTCTCTCGACATTGTCCCGTTAAACACTCTCTCTGCACTGTCCCGTTAAACACTCTCTCTACACTGTCCCGTTAAACACTCTCTCTACTTTGTCCCATTAAACACTCTCTCTACATTGTCCTGTTAAACACTCTCTCTACATTGTCCCCTTAAACACTCTCTCTACATTGTCCCATTGAACACTCTCTCTACACTGTCCCGTTAATCACTCTCTCTCCACTGTCCCGTTAAACACTCTCTCTGCACTGTCCCCTTAAACACTCTCTCTACATTGTCCCATTGAACCCTCTCTCTACACTGTCCCGTTAATCACTCTCTCTACACTGTCCCGTTAATCACTCTCTCTACACTGTCCCGTTAAACACTCTCTCTACACTGTCCCGTTAAACACTCTCTCGACACTGTCCCGTTAAACACTCTCTCTACACTGTCCCCTTAAACACTCTCTCTACACTGTCCCATTGAACACTCTCTCCACACTGTCCCGTTAATCACTCTCTCTACACTGTCCCGTTAAACACTCTCTCTACACTGTCCCGTTAAACACTCTCTCTACACTGTCCCGTTAAACACTCTCTCTACACTGTCCCGTTAAACACTCTCTCTACATTGTCCCGTTAAACACTCTCTCTACAGTGTCCCATTAAACACTCTCTCTACACTGTGCCGTGAAACACTCTCTCTACATTGTCCCATTAAACACTCTCTCGACATTGTCCCATTAAACACTCTCTCTACATTGTCCCATTAAACACTCTCTCAACACTGTCCCGTTAAACACCCTCTCCACACTGTCCCATTAAACACACTCTCTACACTGTCCCGTGAAACACTCTCTCTACACTGTCCCATTAAACACTCTACACTGTCCCGTTAAACACTCTCTCGACATTGTCCCATTAAACACTCTCTCTACATTGTCCCATTAAACACTCTCTCTACATTGTCCCATTCAACACTCTCTCTACACTGTCCCATTCAACACTCTACACTGTCCCGTTAAACACTCTCTCTACAGTGTCCCATTAAACACTCTCTCGACACTGTCCCGTTAAACACTCTCTCTACATTGTCCCGTTAAACACTCTCTCTACACTGTCCCATTAAATACTCTCTCCACATTGTTCTGTTAAACACTCTCTCTGCACTGTCCCGTTAATCACGCTCTCTACATTGTCCCGTTAAACACTCTCTCTGCACTGTCCCGTTAATCACGCTCTCTACATTGTCCCGTTAAACACTCTCTCTACATTGTCCCGTTAAACACTCTCTCTACATTGTCCCGTTAAACACTCTCTCTCCCCTGTCCCGTTAAACAATCTTTCTACCCTGTCCCATTAATCACGCTCTCTACATTGTCCTGTTAAAAACTCTCTCTACCCTGTCCCGTTAAACACTCTCTCTACCCTGTCCCGTTAAACACTCTCTCTACATTGTCCTGTTAAACACTCTCTCTACATTGTCCTGTTAAACACTCTCTCTACACTGGCCCCTTAAACACTCTCTCTAGATTATCGTGTTAAACACTCTCTCTACAATGTCCCCTTAAACACTCTCTCTACGCTGTCCCGTTAAACACTCTCTCTACACTGTCCCGTTAAACACTCTCTCTACACTGTCCCGTTAAACACTCTCTCTACACTGTCCCGTTAAACACTCTCTCTACACTGTCCCGTTAAATACTCTCTCGACACTGTCCCGTTAATCACTCTCTCGACACTGTCCCGTTAAATACTCTCTGTACACTGTCCCGTTAAACACTCTCTCTACACTGTCCCGTTAAACACTCTCTCGACATTGTCCCGTTAAACACTCTCTCTACACTGTCCCGTTAAGCACTCTCTCTACATTGTCCTGTTAAACACTCTCTCTACACTGTCTAGTTAAACACTCTCTCTACATTGTCCCCTTAAACACTCTCTCTACATTGTCCCATTGAACACTCTCTCTACACTGTCCCGTTAATCACTCTCTCTACACTGTCCCGTTAAACACTCTCTCTACACTGTCCCCTTAAACACTCTCTCTACATTGTCCCATTGAACACTCTCTCTACACTGTCCCATTGAACACTCTCTCTACACTGTCCCGTTAAACACTCTCTCTACATTGTCCTGTTAAACACTCTCTCTACACTGTCTAGTTAAACACTCTCTCTACATTGTCCCATTGAACACTCTCTCTACATTGTCCCATTGAACACTCTCTCTGCACTGTCCCGTTAATCACTCTCTCTACACTGTCCCGTTAAACACTCTCGCTACACTGTCCCGTTAAACACTCTCTCGACACTGTCCTGTTAAACACTCTCTCCACACTGTCCCCTTAAACACTCTCTCTACACTGTCCCGTTAAACACTCTCTCTACACTGTCCCGTTAAACACTCTCTCTACACTGTCCCGTTAAAAACTCTCTCGACACTGTCCCGTTAAACACTCACTCTACACTGTCCCATTAAACACTCTCTCTACACTGTCCCCTTAAACACTCTCTCTACACTGTCCCCTTAAACACTCTCTCTACACTGTCCCCTTAAACACTCTCTCTACACTGTCCCCTTAAACACTCTCTCTACACTGTCCCCTTAAACACTCTCTCTACACTGTCCCCTTAAACACTCTCTCTACACTGTCCCCTTAAACACTCTCTCTACACTGTCCTGTTAAACACTCTCTCTACACTGTCCCGTTAAACACTCTCTCTACACTGTCCCGTTAAACACTCTCTCGACATTGTCCCGTTAAACACTCTCTCTACATTGTCCTGTTAAACACTCTCTCTAAACTGTCCCGTTAAACACTCTCTCTGCACTGTCCCGTTAAACACGCTGTCTGCACTGTCCCGTTAAACACTCTCTCTGCACTGTCCTGTTAAACACTATATCTACACTGTCCTGTTAAACACTCTACACTGTCCTGTGAAACACTCTCTCTACATTGTCCTGTTAAACACTCTCTCTACACTGTCCTGTGAAACACCCTCTCTACATTGACCCGTTAAACACTCTCTCTACACTGTCCTGTTAAACACTCTCTCTACACTGTCCCGTTAAACACTCTCTCTACATTGTCCCGTTAAACACTCTCTACATTGTCCTGTTAAACACTCTCTCTAAACTGTCCCGTTAAACACTCTCTCTGCACTGTCCCGTTAAACACTCTCTCTACAATGTCCCATTAAACACTCTCTCGACACTGTCCCGTTAAACACTCTCTCTACACTGTCCCGTTAAACACTCTCTCTACACTGTCCCGTTAAACACTCTCTCTACACTGTCCCGTTAAACACTCTCTCTACACTGTCCCGTTAAACACTCTCTCGACACTGTCCCGTTAAACACTCTCTCGACACTGTCCCGTTAAACACTCTCTCGACACTGTCCCGTTAAACACTCTCTCGACACTGTCCCATTAAACACTCTCTCTACACTGTCCGGTTAAACACTCTCTCTACATTGTCCCGTTAATCACGCTCTCTACATTGTCCCGTTAAACACTCTCTCTACAATGTCCCGTTAAACACTCTCTCGACACTGTCCCGTTAAACACTCTCTCTACAGTGTCCCGTTAAACACTCTCTCTACACTGTCCCGTTAAACACTCTCTCTACTCTGTCCCGTTAAGCACTCTCTCTGCACTGTCCCGTTAAACACTCTCTCTGCACTGTCCCGTTAAACACTCTCTCTACACTGTCCCGTCAAACACTCTCTCTACATTGTCCCGTTAAACACTGTCTCCACATGGTCCTGTTAAACACTCTCTCTAAACTGTCCTGTTAAACACTCTCTCTACACTGTCCTGTTAAACACTCTCTCTACATTGTCCCATTAAATACTCACTCTACACTGTCCTGTTAAACACTCTGTCTAAACTGTCCTGTTAAGCACTCTCTCCACACTGTCCTGTGAAACACTCTCTCTACATTGTCCCATTAAATACTCACTCTACACTGTCCCGTTAAACACTCTCTCTACACTGTCCCTTGAAACACTGTCTCGACACTGTCCCTTGAAACACTCTCTCTACACTGTCCCGTTAAACACTCTCTCGACACTGTCCCATTAAACACTCTCTCTACACTGTCCCGTTAAACACTCTCTCTACACTGTCCCGTTAAACACTCTCTCTACACTGTCCCGTTAAACACTCTCTCTACACTGTCCCGTTAAACACTCTCTCTACACTGTCCCGTTAAACACTCTCTCTACACTGTCCCATTAAACACTCTCTCTACATTGTCCGGTTAAACACTCTCTCTACATTGTCCCGTTAATCACGCTCTCTACATTGTCCCGTTAAACACTCTCTCTACATTGTCCCGTTAAACACTCTCTCTACAATGTCCCGTTAAACACTCTCTCGACACTGTCCCGTTAAACACTCTCTCTACATTGTCCCGTTAAACACTCTCTCTACACTGTCCCATTAAATACTCTCTCCACATTGTTCCGTTAAACACTCTCTCTGCACTGTCCCGTTAATCACGCTCTCTACATTGTCCCGTTAAACACTCTCTCTGCACTGTCCCGTTAATCACGCTCTCTGCATTGTCCCGTTAAACACTCTCTCTACCCTGTCCCGTTAATCACGCTCTCTGCATTGTCCCGTTAAACACTCTCGCCACATGGTCCTGTTAAACACTCTCTCTAAACTGTCCTGTTAAACACTCTCTCTACACTGTCCTGTTAAACACTCTCTCTACATTGTCCCATTAAATACTCACTCTACACTGTCCTGTTAAACACTCTCTCTAAACTGTCCTGTTAAGCACTCTCTCTACACTGTCCTGTGAAACACTCTCTCTACATTGTCCCATTAAATACTCACTCTACACTGTCCCGTTAAACACTCTCTCTACACTGTCCCTTGAAACACTGTCTCGACACTGTCCCTTGAAACACTCTCTCTACACTGTCCCGTTAAACACTCTGTCTAAATTGTCCCGTTAAACACTCTCTCTACACTGTCCCGTTAAACACTCTCTCGACACTGTCCCATTAAACACTCTCTCTACACTGTCCCGTTAAACACTCTCTCTACACTGTCCCGTTAAACACTCTCTCTACACTGTCCCGTTAAACACTCTCTCTACACTGTCCCATTAAACACTCTCTCTACATTGTCCCGTTAATCACGCTCTCTACATTGTCCCGTTAAACACTCTCTCTACAATGTCCCGTTAAACACTCTCTCGACACTGTCCCGTTAAACACTCTCTCGACACTGTCCCGTTAAACACTCTCTCTACATTGTCCGGTTAAACACTCTCTCTACATTGTCCCGTTAAACACTCTCTCTACACTGTCCCATTAAATACTCTCTCCACATTGTTCCGTTAAACACTCTCTCTGCACTGTCCCGTTAATCACGCTCTCTACATTGTCCCGTTAAACACTCTCTCTGCACTGTCCCGTTAATCACGCTCTCTACATTGTCCCGTTAAACACTCTCTCTACCCTGTCCCGTTAAACAATCTTTCTACCCTGTCCCATTAATCACGCTCTCTACATTGTCCTGTTAAAAACTCTCTCTACCCTGTCCCGTTAAACACTCTCTCTACCCTGTCCCGTTAAACACTCTCTCTACCCTGTCCCGTTAAACACTCTCTCTACACTGTCCCGTTAAACACTCTCTCTACACTGTCCCGTTAAACACTCTCTCTACACTGTCCCGTTAAACACTCTCTCTACACTGTCCCGTTAAACACTCTCTCTACACTGTCCCGTTAAATACTCTCTCGACACTGTCCCGTTAATCACTCTCTCTACACTGTCCCGTTAAATACTCTCTGCACACTGTCCCGTTAAACACTCTCTCGACATTGTCCCGTTAAACACTCTCTCTGCACTGTCCCGTTAAACACTCTCTCTACACTGTCCCGTTAAACACTCTCTCTACTTTGTCCCATTAAACACTCTCTCTACATTGTCCTGTTAAACACTCTCTCTACATTGTCCCCTTAAACACTCTCTCTACATTGTCCCATTGAACACTCTCTCTACACTGTCCCGTTAATCACTCTCTCTCCACTGTCCCGTTAAACACTCTCTCTGCACTGTCCCCTTAAACACTCTCTCTACATTGTCCCATTGAACCCTCTCTCTACACTGTCCCGTTAATCACTCTCTCTACACTGTCCCGTTAATCACTCTCTCTACACTGTCCCGTTAAACACTCTCTCTACACTGTCCCGTTAAACACTCTCTCGACACTGTCCCGTTAAACACTCTCTCTACACTGTCCCCTTAAACACTCTCTCTACACTGTCCCATTGAACACTCTCTCCACACTGTCCCGTTAATCACTCTCTCTACACTGTCCCGTTAAACACTCTCTCTACACTGTCCCGTTAAACACTCTCTCTACACTGTCCCGTTAAACACTCTCTCTACACTGTCCCGTTAAACACTCTCTCTACATTGTCCCGTTAAACACTCTCTCTACAGTGTCCCATTAAACACTCTCTCTACACTGTGCCGTGAAACACTCTCTCTACATTGTCCCATTAAACACTCTCTCGACATTGTCCCATTAAACACTCTCTCTACATTGTCCCATTAAACACTCTCTCAACACTGTCCCGTTAAACACCCTCTCCACACTGTCCCATTAAACACACTCTCTACACTGTCCCGTGAAACACTCTCTCTACACTGTCCCATTAAACACTCTACACTGTCCCGTTAAACACTCTCTCGACATTGTCCCATTAAACACTCTCTCTACATTGTCCCATTAAACACTCTCTCTACATTGTCCCATTCAACACTCTCTCTACACTGTCCCATTCAACACTCTACACTGTCCCGTTAAACACTCTCTCTACAGTGTCCCATTAAACACTCTCTCGACACTGTCCCGTTAAACACTCTCTCTACATTGTCCCGTTAAACACTCTCTCTACACTGTCCCATTAAATACTCTCTCCACATTGTTCTGTTAAACACTCTCTCTGCACTGTCCCGTTAATCACGCTCTCTACATTGTCCCGTTAAACACTCTCTCTGCACTGTCCCGTTAATCACGCTCTCTACATTGTCCCGTTAAACACTCTCTCTACATTGTCCCGTTAAACACTCTCTCTACATTGTCCCGTTAAACACTCTCTCTCCCCTGTCCCGTTAAACAATCTTTCTACCCTGTCCCATTAATCACGCTCTCTACATTGTCCTGTTAAAAACTCTCTCTACCCTGTCCCGTTAAACACTCTCTCTACCCTGTCCCGTTAAACACTCTCTCTACATTGTCCTGTTAAACACTCTCTCTACATTGTCCTGTTAAACACTCTCTCTACACTGGCCCCTTAAACACTCTCTCTAGATTATCGTGTTAAACACTCTCTCTACAATGTCCCCTTAAACACTCTCTCTACGCTGTCCCGTTAAACACTCTCTCTACACTGTCCCGTTAAACACTCTCTCTACACTGTCCCGTTAAACACTCTCTCTACACTGTCCCGTTAAACACTCTCTCTACACTGTCCCGTTAAATACTCTCTCGACACTGTCCCGTTAATCACTCTCTCGACACTGTCCCGTTAAATACTCTCTGTACACTGTCCCGTTAAACACTCTCTCTACACTGTCCCGTTAAACACTCTCTCGACATTGTCCCGTTAAACACTCTCTCTACACTGTCCCGTTAAGCACTCTCTCTACATTGTCCTGTTAAACACTCTCTCTACACTGTCTAGTTAAACACTCTCTCTACATTGTCCCCTTAAACACTCTCTCTACATTGTCCCATTGAACACTCTCTCTACACTGTCCCGTTAATCACTCTCTCTACACTGTCCCGTTAAACACTCTCTCTACACTGTCCCCTTAAACACTCTCTCTACATTGTCCCATTGAACACTCTCTCTACACTGTCCCATTGAACACTCTCTCTACACTGTCCCGTTAAACACTCTCTCTACATTGTCCTGTTAAACACTCTCTCTACACTGTCTAGTTAAACACTCTCTCTACATTGTCCCCTTTAACACTCTCTCTACATTGTCCCATTGAACACTCTCTCTACACTGTCCCGTTAATCACTCTCTCTACACTGTCCCGTTAAACACTCTCTCTACACTGTCCCCTTAAACACTCTCTCTACATTGTCCCATTGAACACTCTCTCTACATTGTCCCATTGAACACTCTCTCTGCACTGTCCCGTTAATCACTCTCTCTACACTGTCCCGTTAAACACTCTCGCTACACTGTCCCGTTAAACACTCTCTCGACACTGTCCTGTTAAACACTCTCTCCACACTGTCCCCTTAAACACTCTCTCTACACTGTCCCGTTAAACACTCTCTCTACACTGTCCCGTTAAACACTCTCTCTACACTGTCCCGTTAAAAACTCTCTCGACACTGTCCCGTTAAACACTCACTCTACACTGTCCCATTAAACACTCTCTCTACACTGTCCCCTTAAACACTCTCTCTACACTGTCCCCTTAAACACTCTCTCTACACTGTCCCCTTAAACACTCTCTCTACACTGTCCCCTTAAACACTCTCTCTACACTGTCCCCTTAAACACTCTCTCTACACTGTCCCCTTAAACACTCTCTCTACACTGTCCCCTTAAACACTCTCTCTACACTGTCCTGTTAAACACTCTCTCTACACTGTCCCGTTAAACACTCTCTCTACACTGTCCCGTTAAACACTCTCTCGACATTGTCCCGTTAAACACTCTCTCTACATTG
Source organism: Heterodontus francisci (assembly GCF_036365525.1). NCBI lineage: Eukaryota > Metazoa > Chordata > Chondrichthyes > Heterodontiformes > Heterodontidae > Heterodontus > Heterodontus francisci. The sequence goes on from NW_027140525.1 coordinate 134,333, forward strand.
TCCTGTTAAACACTCTCTCTAAACTGTCCCGTTAAACACTCTCTCTGCACTGTCCCGTTAAACACGCTGTCTGCACTGTCCCGTTAAACACTCTCTCTGCACTGTCCTGTTAAACACTATATCTACACTGTCCTGTTAAACACTCTACACTGTCCTGTGAAACACTCTCTCTACATTGTCCTGTTAAACACTCTCTCTACACTGTCCTGTGAAACACCCTCTCTACATTGACCCGTTAAACACTCTCTCTACACTGTCCTGTTAAACACTCTCTCTACACTGTCCCGTTAAACACTCTCTCTACATTGTCCCGTTAAACACTCTCTACATTGTCCTGTTAAACACTCTCTCTAAACTGTCCCGTTAAACACTCTCTCTGCACTGTCCCGTTAAACACTCTCTCTACAATGTCCCATTAAACACTCTCTCGACACTGTCCCGTTAAACACTCTCTCTACACTGTCCCGTTAAACACTCTCTCTACACTGTCCCGTTAAACACTCTCTCTACACTGTCCCGTTAAACACTCTCTCGACACTGTCCCGTTAAACACTCTCTCGACACTGTCCCGTTAAACACTCTCTCGACACTGTCCCGTTAAACACTCTCTCGACACTGTCCCATTAAACACTCTCTCTACACTGTCCGGTTAAACACTCTCTCTACATTGTCCCGTTAATCACGCTCTCTACATTGTCCCGTTAAACACTCTCTCTACAATGTCCCGTTAAACACTCTCTCGACACTGTCCCGTTAAACACTCTCTCTACAGTGTCCCGTTAAACACTCTCTCTACACTGTCCCGTTAAACACTCTCTCTACTCTGTCCCGTTAAGCACTCTCTCTGCACTGTCCCGTTAAACACTCTCTCTGCACTGTCCCGTTAAACACTCTCTCTACACTGTCCCGTCAAACACTCTCTCTACATTGTCCCGTTAAACACTGTCTCCACATGGTCCTGTTAAACACTCTCTCTAAACTGTCCTGTTAAACACTCTCTCTACACTGTCCTGTTAAACACTCTCTCTACATTGTCCCATTAAATACTCACTCTACACTGTCCTGTTAAACACTCTGTCTAAACTGTCCTGTTAAGCACTCTCTCCACACTGTCCTGTGAAACACTCTCTCTACATTGTCCCATTAAATACTCACTCTACACTGTCCCGTTAAACACTCTCTCTACACTGTCCCTTGAAACACTGTCTCGACACTGTCCCTTGAAACACTCTCTCTACACTGTCCCGTTAAACACTCTCTCGACACTGTCCCATTAAACACTCTCTCTACACTGTCCCGTTAAACACTCTCTCTACACTGTCCCGTTAAACACTCTCTCTACACTGTCCCGTTAAACACTCTCTCTACACTGTCCCGTTAAACACTCTCTCTACACTGTCCCGTTAAACACTCTCTCTACACTGTCCCATTAAACACTCTCTCTACATTGTCCGGTTAAACACTCTCTCTACATTGTCCCGTTAATCACGCTCTCTACATTGTCCCGTTAAACACTCTCTCTACATTGTCCCGTTAAACACTCTCTCTACAATGTCCCGTTAAACACTCTCTCGACACTGTCCCGTTAAACACTCTCTCTACATTGTCCCGTTAAACACTCTCTCTACACTGTCCCATTAAATACTCTCTCCACATTGTTCCGTTAAACACTCTCTCTGCACTGTCCCGTTAATCACGCTCTCTACATTGTCCCGTTAAACACTCTCTCTGCACTGTCCCGTTAATCACGCTCTCTGCATTGTCCCGTTAAACACTCTCTCTACCCTGTCCCGTTAATCACGCTCTCTGCATTGTCCCGTTAAACACTCTCGCCACATGGTCCTGTTAAACACTCTCTCTAAACTGTCCTGTTAAACACTCTCTCTACACTGTCCTGTTAAACACTCTCTCTACATTGTCCCATTAAATACTCACTCTACACTGTCCTGTTAAACACTCTCTCTAAACTGTCCTGTTAAGCACTCTCTCTACACTGTCCTGTGAAACACTCTCTCTACATTGTCCCATTAAATACTCACTCTACACTGTCCCGTTAAACACTCTCTCTACACTGTCCCTTGAAACACTGTCTCGACACTGTCCCTTGAAACACTCTCTCTACACTGTCCCGTTAAACACTCTGTCTAAATTGTCCCGTTAAACACTCTCTCTACACTGTCCCGTTAAACACTCTCTCGACACTGTCCCATTAAACACTCTCTCTACACTGTCCCGTTAAACACTCTCTCTACACTGTCCCGTTAAACACTCTCTCTACACTGTCCCGTTAAACACTCTCTCTACACTGTCCCATTAAACACTCTCTCTACATTGTCCCGTTAATCACGCTCTCTACATTGTCCCGTTAAACACTCTCTCTACAATGTCCCGTTAAACACTCTCTCGACACTGTCCCGTTAAACACTCTCTCGACACTGTCCCGTTAAACACTCTCTCTACATTGTCCGGTTAAACACTCTCTCTACATTGTCCCGTTAAACACTCTCTCTACACTGTCCCATTAAATACTCTCTCCACATTGTTCCGTTAAACACTCTCTCTGCACTGTCCCGTTAATCACGCTCTCTACATTGTCCCGTTAAACACTCTCTCTGCACTGTCCCGTTAATCACGCTCTCTACATTGTCCCGTTAAACACTCTCTCTACCCTGTCCCGTTAAACAATCTTTCTACCCTGTCCCATTAATCACGCTCTCTACATTGTCCTGTTAAAAACTCTCTCTACCCTGTCCCGTTAAACACTCTCTCTACCCTGTCCCGTTAAACACTCTCTCTACCCTGTCCCGTTAAACACTCTCTCTACACTGTCCCGTTAAACACTCTCTCTACACTGTCCCGTTAAACACTCTCTCTACACTGTCCCGTTAAACACTCTCTCTACACTGTCCCGTTAAATACTCTCTCGACACTGTCCCGTTAATCACTCTCTCTACACTGTCCCGTTAAATACTCTCTGCACACTGTCCCGTTAAACACTCTCTCGACATTGTCCCGTTAAACACTCTCTCTGCACTGTCCCGTTAAACACTCTCTCTACACTGTCCCGTTAAACACTCTCTCTACTTTGTCCCATTAAACACTCTCTCTACATTGTCCTGTTAAACACTCTCTCTACATTGTCCCCTTAAACACTCTCTCTACATTGTCCCATTGAACACTCTCTCTACACTGTCCCGTTAATCACTCTCTCTCCACTGTCCCGTTAAACACTCTCTCTGCACTGTCCCCTTAAACACTCTCTCTACATTGTCCCATTGAACCCTCTCTCTACACTGTCCCGTTAATCACTCTCTCTACACTGTCCCGTTAATCACTCTCTCTACACTGTCCCGTTAAACACTCTCTCTACACTGTCCCGTTAAACACTCTCTCGACACTGTCCCGTTAAACACTCTCTCTACACTGTCCCCTTAAACACTCTCTCTACACTGTCCCATTGAACACTCTCTCCACACTGTCCCGTTAATCACTCTCTCTACACTGTCCCGTTAAACACTCTCTCTACACTGTCCCGTTAAACACTCTCTCTACACTGTCCCGTTAAACACTCTCTCTACACTGTCCCGTTAAACACTCTCTCTACATTGTCCCGTTAAACACTCTCTCTACAGTGTCCCATTAAACACTCTCTCTACACTGTGCCGTGAAACACTCTCTCTACATTGTCCCATTAAACACTCTCTCGACATTGTCCCATTAAACACTCTCTCTACATTGTCCCATTAAACACTCTCTCAACACTGTCCCGTTAAACACCCTCTCCACACTGTCCCATTAAACACACTCTCTACACTGTCCCGTGAAACACTCTCTCTACACTGTCCCATTAAACACTCTACACTGTCCCGTTAAACACTCTCTCGACATTGTCCCATTAAACACTCTCTCTACATTGTCCCATTAAACACTCTCTCTACATTGTCCCATTCAACACTCTCTCTACACTGTCCCATTAAACACTCTACACTGTCCCGTTAAACACTCTCCCTACACTGTCCCGTTAAACACTCTCTCTACACTGTCCCGTTAAACACTCTCTCTACACTGTCCCGTTAAACACTCTCTCTGCACTGTCCCGTTAAACACTCTCTCTACACTGTCCCGTTAAACACTCTCTCGACACTGTCCCGTTAAACACTCTCTCGACACTGTCCCGTTAAACACTCTCTCTACACTGTCCCGTTAAACACTCTCTCTACATTGTCCCGTTAAACACTCTACATTGTCCCGTTGAACACTCTCTCTACACTGTCCCGTTAAACACTCTCTCTACACTGTCCCGTTAAACACTCTCTCTACACTGTCCCGTTAAACACTCTCTCGACATTGTCCCATTAAACATTCTTTCTTCATTGTTCCATTAAACACTCTCTCTACACTGTCCCGTTATACACTCTCTCTACACTGTCCTGTTAAACACTCTCTCTACACTGTCCCGTTAAACACTCTCTCTACATTGTCCCGTTAAACACTCTCTCTACATGGTCCCGTTAAACACTCTCTGGACATTGTCCCGTTAAACACTCTCTCTACACTGTGCCGTTAAACACTCTCTCTACACTGTCCCGTTAAACACTCTCTCTACACTGTCCCGTTAAACACTCTCTCTACACTGTCCCGTTAAACACTCTCTCTACACTGTCCCGTTAAACACTCTCTCGACACTGTCCCGTTAAACACTCTCTCTACACTGTCCCGTTAAACACTCTCTCGACACTGTCCCCTTAAACACTCTCTCTACACTGTCCCGTTAAACACTCTCTCTACACTGTCCCGTTAAACACTCTCTCGACATTGTCCCTTTAAACACCCTCTCTACATTGTCCCGTTAAACACTCTCTCGACACTGTCCCGTGAAACACTCTCTCTACACTGTCCCGTTAAACACTCTCTGTACACTGTCCCGTTAAACACTCTCTCTGCACTGTCCCGTTAAGCACTCTCTCTAAACTGTCCCATTAAACACTCTCTCGACATTGTCCCGTTAAACTCTCTCTCGACACTGTCCCGTGAAACACTCTCTCTACACTGTCCCGTTAAACACTCTCTCTACACTGTCCCGTTAAACACTCTCTCTACACTGTCCCGTTAAACACTCTCTCTAAACTGTCCCGTTAAACACTCTCTCTACATTGTCCCGTTAAACACTCTCTCCACATTGTCCTGTTAAAGACTCTCTCTACATTGTCCCGTTAAACACTCTCTCTACACTGTCCCGTTAAACACTCTCTCTACATTGTCCCGTTAAACACTCTCTCCACATTGTCCTGTTAAACACTCTCTCTACATTGTCCTGTTAAACACTCTCTCTACACTGTCCCGTTAAACACTCTCTCTACACTGTCCCGTTAAACACACTATCGACATTGTCCCATTAAACATTCTTTCTACATTGTCCCACTAAACACTCTCTCGACACTGTCCCGTTAAACACTCTCTCGACACTGTCCCGTTAAACACTCTCTCGACACTGTCCCGTTAAACACTCTCTCTACATTGTCCCGTTAAACACTCTCTCTGCACTGTCCCGTTAAACACTCTCTCTACACTGTCCCGTTAAACACTCTCTCTACACTGTCCCGTTAAACACTCTCTCTACACTGTCCCGTTAAACACTCTCTCTACACTGTCCCGTTAAACACTCTCTCTACACTGTCCCGTTAAACACTCTCTCTACACTGTCCCGTTAAACACTCTCTCTACACTGTCCCGTTAAACACTCTCTCTACACTGTCCCGTTAAACACTCTCTCTACACTGTCCCGTTAAACACTCTCTCTACACTGTCCCGTTAAACACTCTCTCTACATTGTCCCGTTAAACACTCTCTCTACCCTGTCCCGTTAAACACTCTCTCTACCCTGTCCCGTTAAACACTCTCTCTACCCTGTCCCGTTAAACACTCTCTCTACCCTGTCCCGTTAAACACTCTCTCTACCCTGTCCCGTTAAACACTCTCTCTACCCTGTCCCGTTAAACACTCTCTCTACCCTGTCCCGTTAAACAATCTCTCTACCCTGTCCCGTTAAACATTCCCTCTACTCTGTCCCGTTAAACACTCTCTCTACACTGGCCCCTTAAACACTCTCTCTACACTGGCCCCTTAAACACTCTCTCTACATTGTCCCGTCAAACACTCTCTCTACATTGTCCCGTTAAACACTCTCTCTACATTGTCCAGTTAAACACTCTCTCTACATTCTCCAATTAAACACTCTCTCTACCCTGTCCCGTTAAACACTCTCTCTACACTGTCCCGTTAAACACTCTCTCGACACTGTCCCGTTAAACACTCTCAACAATGTCCCGTTAAACACTCTCTCTACACTGTCCCGTTAAACACTCTCTCTACATTGTCCCATTAAACACTCTCTCGACACTGTCCCGTTAAACACTCTCTCTACATTGTCCTGTTAAACACTCTCCCGACATTGTCCCATTAAACATTCTTTCCACATTGTCCCATTAAAAACTCTCTCTACATTGTCCCGTTAAACACGCTCTCTACACTGTCCCGTTAATCACTCTCTCGACAATGTCCCATTAAACACTCTCTCGACATTGTCCCATTAAACACTCTCTCTGCACTGTCCCGTTGAACACTCTCTGGACATTGTCCCGTTAAACACTCTCTCTACACTGTCCCGTTAAACACTGTCTCTACACTGTCCCGTTAAACACTCTCTCCACCCTGTCCCGTTAAACACTCTCTCTACACTGTCCCGTTAAACACTCTCTCTACATTGTCCAGTTAAACACTCTCTCTACACTGTCCCGTTAAACACTGTCTCCACCCTGTCCCGTTAAACACTCTCTCTACACTGTCCCGTTAAACACTCTCTCTACATTGTCCAGTTAAACACTCTCTCTACACTGTCCCGTTAAACACTCTCTCCACCCTGTCCCGTTAAACACTCTCTCCACCCTGTCCCGTTAAACACTCTCTCTACACTGTCCCGTTAAACACTCTCTCTACACTGTCCCGTTAAACACTCTCTCCACCCTGTCCCGTTAAACACTCTCTCTACACTGTCCCGTTAAACACTCTCTCTGCACTCTCCCGTTAAACACTCTCTCCACCCTGTCCCGTTAAACACTCTCTCTACACTGTCCCGTTAAACACTCTCTCTACACTGTCCCGTTAAACACTCTCCCGACATTGTCCCATTAAACATTCTTTCCACATTGTCCCATTAAAAACTCTCTCTACATTGTCCCGTTAAACACGCTCTCTACACTGTCCCGTTAATCACTCTCTCTACAATGTCCCATTAAACACTCTCTCGACATTGTCCCATTAAACACTCTCTCTGCACTGTCCCGTTGAACACTCTCTCTACACTGTCCCGTTAAACACTCTCTCTACAATGTCCCGTTAAACACTCTCTCTACACTGTCCCGTTAATCACTCTCTCTACAATGTCCCATTAAACACTCTCTCGACATTGTCCCATTAAACACTCTCTCTGCACTGTCCCGTTGAACACTCTCTCTACACTGTCCCGTTAAACACTCTCTACATTGTCCCATTAAACACTCTCTCTACACTGTCCCGTTATACACTCTCTCTACACTGTCCCGTTAAACACTCTCTCTACATTGTCCCGTTAAACACTCTCTCTACATGGTCCCGTTAAACACTCTCTCTACACTGTCCCGTTATACACTCTCTCTACACTGTCCCGTTATACACTCTCTCTACACTGTCCTGTTAAACACTCTCTCTACATGGTTCCGTTAAACACTCTCTGGACATTGTCCCGTTAAACACTCTCTCTACATTGTCCCGTTAAACACTCTCTCTACATGGTCCCGTTAAACACTCTCTGGACATTGTCCCGTTAAACACTCTCTCTACACTGTCCCGTTAAACACTCTCTCTACACTGTCCCGTTAAACACTCTCTCTACACTGTCCCGTTAAACACTCTCTCTACACTGTCCCGTTAAACACTCTCTCGACACTGTCCCGTTATACACTCTCTCTACACTGTCCCGTTAAACACTCTCTCTACACTGTCCCGTTAAACACTCTCTCTACATTGTCCAGTTAAACACTCTCTCTACACTGTCCCGTTAAACACTCTCTCCACCCTGTCCCGTTAAACACTCTCTCCACCCTGTCCCGTTAAACACTCTCTCCACCCTGTCCCGTTAAACACTCTCTGCACCCTGTCCCGTTAAACACTCTCTCCACCCTGTCCCGTTAAACACTCTCTCTACACTGTCCCGTTAAACACTCTCTCTGCACTGTCCCGTTAAACACTCTCTCCACCCTGTCCCGTTAAACACTCTCTCCACCCTGTCCCGTTAAACACTCTCTCCACCCTGTCCCGTTAAACACTCTCTCTACACTGTCCCGTTAAACACTCTCTCTACACTGTCCCGTTAAACACTCTCCCGACATTGTCCCATTAAACATTCTCCCGACATTGTCCCGTTAAACACTCTCTCTACACTGTCCCGTTAAACACTCTCTCTACACTGTCCCGTTATACACTCTCTCTACACTGTCCCGTTAAACACTCTCTCTACATTGTCCCGTTAAACACTCTCTCTACATGGTCCCGTTAAACACTCTCTGGACATTGTCCCGTTAAACACTCTCTCTACACTGTCCCGTTAAACACTCTCTCTACCCTGTCCCGTTAAACACTCTCTCTGCCCTGTCCCGTTAAACACTCTCTCTGCCCTGTCCCGTTAAACAATCTCTCTACCCTGTCCCGTTAAACACTCTCTCTACACTGGCACCTTAAACACTCTCTCTACATTGTCCCGTTAAACACTCTCTCTACATTGTCCAGTTAAACACTCTCTCTACATTCTCCAGTTAAACACTCTCTCTACCCTGTCCCGTTGAACACTCTCTCCACCCTGTCCCGTTAAACACTCTCTCCACCCTGTCCCGTTAAACACTCTCTCTACACTGTCCCGTTAAACACTCTCTCTACACTGTCCCGTTAAACACTCTCTCTACATTGTCCCGTTAAACACTCTCTCTACATTGTCCAGTTAAACACTCTCTCTACATTCTCCAGTTAAACACTCTCTCTACCCTGTCCCGTTGAACACTCTCTCCACCCTGTCCCGTTAAACACTCTCTCCACCCTGTCCCGTTAAACACTCTCTCTACACTGTCCCGTTAAACACTCTCTCTACACTGTCCCGTTAAACACTCTCTCGACACTGTCCCGTTAAACACTCTCTCGACACTGTCCCGTTAAACACTCTCTCTACACTGTCCCGTTAAACACTCTCTCCACCCTGTCCCGTTAAACACTCTCTCTACACTGTCCCGTTAAACACTCTCTCTACACTGTCCTGTTAAACACTCTCTCTACACTGTCCCGTTAAACACTCTCTCTACACTGTCCTGTTAAACACTCTCTCGACACTGTCCCGTTAAACACTCTCTCTACATTGTCCAGTTAAACACTCTCTCTACACTGTCCCGTTAAACACTCTCTCCACCCTGTCCCGTTAAACACTCTCTCTACACTGTCCCGTTAAACACTCTCTCTACACTGTCCAGTTAAACACTCTCTCTACACTGTCCCGTTAAACACTCTCTCTACACTGTCCCGTTAAACACTCTCTCCACCCTGTCCCGTTAAACACTCTCTCTACATTGTCCCGTTAAACACTCTCTCCACCCTGTCCCGTTAAACACTCTCTCCACCCTGTCCCGTTAAACACTCTCTCCACCCTGTCCCGTTAAACACTCTCTCTACACTGTCCCGTTATACACTCTCTCTACACTGTCCCGTTAAACACTCTCTCTACACTGTCCCGTTAAACACTCTCTCTACATTGTCCCGTTAAACACTCTCTCTACATGGTCCCGTTAAACACTCTCTGGACATTGTCCCGTTAAACACTCTCTCTACATTGTCCCGTTAAACACTCTCTCTACATTGTCCCATTAAACACTCTCTCGACACTGTCCCATTAAACACTCTCTCTACACTGTCCCATTAAACACTCTCTCTACATTGTCCCGTTAAACACGCTCTCTGCACTGTCCCATTAAACACTCTCTCTACCCTGTCCCGTTAAACACTCTCTCTACCCTGTCCCGTTAAACACTCTCTCTACCCTGTCCCGTTAAACACTCTCTCTGCCCTGTCCCGTTAAACAATCTCTCTACCCTGTCCCGTTGAACATTCCCTCTACCCTATCCCGTTAAACACTCTCTCTGCACTGGCCCCTTAAACACTCTCTCTACACTGGCCCCTTAAACACTCTCTCTACATTGTCCCGTTAAACACTCTCTCTACATTCCCCAGTTAAACACTCTCTCTACCCTGTCCCGTTGAACACTCTCTCTACCCTGTCCCGTTAAACACTCTCTCCACCCTGTCCCGTTAAACACTCTCTCTACACTGTCCCGTTAAACACTCTCTCTACACTGTCCTGTTAAACACTCTCTCGACACTGTCCCGTTAAACACTCTCTCGACACTGTCCCGTTAAACACTCTCTCGACACTGTCCCGTTAAACACTCTCTCTACACTGTCCCGTTAAACACTCTCCACCCTGTCCCGTTAAACACTCTCTCTACACTGTCCCGTTAAACACTCTCTCTACACTGTCCCGTTAAACACTCTCTCTACACTGTCCCGTTAAACACTCTCTCTACACTGTCCCGTTAAACACTCTCTCTACACTGTCCTGTTGAACACTCTCTCGACACTGTCCCGTTAAACACTCTCTCGACACTGTCCCGTTAAACACTCTCTCTACACAGTCCCGTTAAACACTCTCTCCACCCTGTCCCGTTAAACACTCTCTCTACACTGTCCCGTTAAACACTCTCTCTACACTGTCCCGTTAAACACTCTCTCTACACTGTCCCGTTAAACACTCTCTCTACATTGTCCAGTTAAACACTCTCTCTACATTCTCCAGTTAAACACTCTCTCTGCACTGTCCCGTTAAACACTCTCTCCACCCTGTCCCATTAAACACTCTCTCTACACTGTCCCGTTAAACACTCTCTCCACAATGTCCCGTTAAACACTCTCTCTACACTGTCCTGTTAAACACTCTCTCGACACTGTCCCGTTAAACACTCTCTCGACACTGTCCCGTTAAACACTCTCTCGACACTGTCCCGTTAAACACTCTCTCTACACTGTCCCGTTAAACACTCTCTCCACCCTGTCCCGTTAAACACTCTCTCTACACTGTCCCGTTAAACACTCTCTCCACCCTGTCCCGTTAAACACTCTCTCTACACTGTCCCGTTAAACACTCTCTAAACATTGTCCAGTTAAACACTCTCTCTACACTGTCCCGTTAAACACTCTCTCCACCCTGTCCCGTTAAACACTCTCTCTACACTGTCCCTTTAAACACTCTATCCACCCAGTCCCGTTAAACACTCTCTCTACACTGTCCCGTTAAACACTCTCTCTGCACTGTCCCGTTAAACACTCTCTCCGCCCTGTCCCGTTAAACACTCTCTCTACACTGTCCCGTTAAACACTCTCTCCACAATGTCCCGTTAAACACTCTCTCTACACTGTCCTGTTAAACACTCTCTCGACACTGTCCCGTTAAACACTCTCTCCACCCTGTCCCGTTAAACACTCTCTCTACACTGTCCCATTAAACACTCTCTCGACACTGTCCCATTAAACATTCTTTCTACATTGTCCCATTAAACACTCTCTCTACATTGTCCCGTTAAACACGCTCTCTACACTGTCCCGTTAAACACTCTCTCTACATTGTCCTGTTAAACACTCTCCCGACATTGTCCCATTAAAGATTCTTTCTACATTGTCCCATTAAACACTCTCTCTACATTGTCCTGTTAAACACTCTCCCGACATTGTCCCATTAAACATTCTTTCTACATTGTCCCATTAAACACTCTCTCTACATTGTCCCGTTAAACACGCTCTCTACACTGTCCCATTAAACACTCTCTCGACACTTTCGTGTTAAACACTCTCTCTACATTGTCCTGTTAAACACTCTCCCGACATTGTCCCATTAAACATTCTTTCTACATTGTCCCATTAAACACTCTCTCTACATTGTCCCGTTAAACACACTCTCTACCCTGTCCTGTTAAACACTCTCCCGACATTGTCCCATTAAACACTCTCTCGACACTGTCCCATTAAACACTCTCTCGACACTGTCCTGTTAAACACTCTCTCTGCATTGTCCTGTTAAACACTCTCCCGACATTGTCCCATTAAACATTCTTTCTACATTGTCCCATTAAACATTCTTTCTACATTGTCCCATTAAACACTCTCTCTACATTGTCCCGTTAAACACCCTCTCTACACTGTCCCGTTAAACACTCTCTCTGCAATGTCCCATTAAACACTCTCTCGACACTGTCCCGTTAAACACTCTCTCTACACTGTCCGGTTAAACACTCTCTCTACAATGTCCCATTAAACACTCTCTCGACACTGTCCCGTTAAACACTCTCTCTACATTGTCCCGTTAAACACGCTCTCTACACTGTCCCGTTAAACACTCTCTCTACAATGTCCCATTAAACACTCTCTCGACACTGTCCCTTTAAACACTCTCTCGACACTGTCCCTTTAAACACTCTCTCGACACTGTCCCTTTAAACACTCTCTCTACACTGTCCCGTTAAACACTCTCTCTACATTGTCCCGTTAAACACTCTCTCGACATTGTCCCATTAAACATTCTTTCTACATTGTCCCATTAAACACTCTCTCTACACTGTCCCGTTAAACACTCTCTCTACACTGTCCCGTTATACACTCTCTCTACACTGTCCCGTTAAACACTCTCTCTACCCTGTCCCGTTAAACACTCTCTCTACACTGTCCCGTTAAACACTCTCTCTGCACTGTCCCGTGAAACACTCTCTCTACACTGTCCCGTTAAACACTCTCTCTACACTGTCCCGTTAAACACTCTCTCTCATTGTCCCGTTAAACATTCTGTCTACATTGTCCCATTAAACACTCTCTCTACATTGTCCCGTTAAACACTCTCTCTACCCTGTCCCGTTAAACACTCTCTCTACCCTGTCCCGTTAAACACTCTCTCTACCCTGTCCCGTTAAACACTCTCTCTACCCTGTCCCGTTAAACACTCTCTCTACCCTGTCCCGTTAAACATTCCCTCTACCCTGTCCCGTTAAACATTCCCTCTACCCTGTCCCGTTAAACACTCACTCTACACTGGCCCCTTAAACACTCTCTCTACACTGGCCCCTTAAACACTCTCTCTACATTGTCCCGTCAAACACTCTCTCTACATTGTCCCGTCAAACACTCTCTCTACATTGTCCAGTTAAACATTCTCTCTACATTCTCCAGTTAAACACTCTCTCTACCCTGTCCCGTTAAACACTCTCTCTACCCTGTCCCGTTAAACACTCTCTCCACCCTGTCCCGTTAAACACTCTCTCTACATTGTCCAGTTAAACACTCTCTCTAAATTCTCCAGTTAAACACTCTCTCTACCATGTCCCGTTAATCACTCTCTCTACATTGTCCCGTTAAACACTCTCTCTACATTGTCCCGTTAAACACTCTCTCTACATTGTCCCGTTAAACACTCTCTCTACACTGTCCCTTTAAACACCCTCTCTACATTGTCCTGTTAAACAGTCTCTCTACATTGTCCTGTTAAACACTCTCTCTACACTGTCCTGTTAAACACTCTCTCTACACTGTCCTGTTAAACAGTCTCTCTACATTGTCCCTTTAAATACTCTCACTACACTGTCCCTTTAAACACCCTCTCTACATTGTCCCGTTAAACACTCTCTCTACATTGTCCCGTTAAACACTCTCTCTACATTGTCCCGTTAAACACTCTCTCTACATTGTCCCTTTAAATACTCTCACTACACTGTCCTGTTAAACACTCTCACTACACTGTCCCTTTAAACACTCTCTCTACACTGTCCCTTTAAACACTCTCTCTACATTGTCCTGTTAAACACTCTCTCTACTTTGTCCTGTTAAACACTCTCTCTACTTTGTCCCTTTAAACACTCTCTCTACATTGCCCCGTTAAACACTCTCGCTACACTGTCCTGTTGAACATTTTCTCTACATTGTCCCTTTAAATACTCTCTCTACACTGACCCTTTAAACACTCTCTCTACATTGTCCCGTTAAACACTCTCTCTACACTGTCCCGTTAAACACTCTCTCTACATTGTCCCGTTAAACACTCTCTCGACATTGTCCCGTTAAACACACTCCCTACACTGTCCCCTTAAACACTCTGTCTACACTGTTCTGTTAAACACCCTCTCTACATTGTCCCGTGAAACACTCTCTCTGCACTGTCCCGTTAAACACTCTCTCTACATTGTCCTGTTGAACACTCTCTCTGCATTGTCCCGTTAAACACTCTCTCTGCATTGTCCCGTTAAACACTCTCTCTGCACTGTCCCGTTAAACACTCTCTCTGCACTGTCCCGTTAAACACTCTCTCTACATTGTCCCGTTAAACACTCTTTCTGCACTGTCCCGTTAAACACTCTCTCTACATTGTCCTGTTAAACACCCTCTCTACATTGTCCCGGTAAACACTCTCTCTACACTGTCCCGTTAAACACTCTCTCTACATTGTCCCGTTAAACACCCTCTCTACATTGTCCCGTTAAACACCCTCTCTACATTGTCCCGTTAAACACTCTCTCTGCACTGTCCCGTTAAACACTCTCTCTGCACTGTCCCGTTAAACACTCTCTCTACACTGTCCCGTTAAACACTCTCTCTACATTGTCCCATTTCTCTACACTGTCCCTTTAAAAACCCTCTCCACATTGTCCCGTTAAACACTCTCTCTGCACTGTCCCGTTAAAAACCTTCTCTACACTGTCCCGTTAAACACTCTTTCTACATTGTCCCGTTAAACACTGTCTCTACATTGTCCTGTTAAACACTCTCTCTACACTGTCCCGTTAAGCACTGTCTCTACACTGTCCCGTTAAACACTCTCTCTACACTGACCCGTAAAGCACTCTCTCTACATTGTCCCGTTAAACACTGTCACTACATTGTCCCGTTAAACACTCTCTCTACACTGTCCCGTTAAGCACTCGATCTACAATGTCCCGTTAAACACTCTCTCGACATTGTCCCGTTAAACACTCTTTCTACATTGTCCCGTTAAACACTGTCTCTACATTGTCCTGTTAAACACTCTCTCGACACTGTCCCGTTAAACACTCTGTCTAAATTGTCCCGTTAAACACTCTCTCTACACTGTCCCGTTAAACACTCTCTCTACACTGTCCCGTTAATCACTCTCTCTACATTGTCCCGTTAAACACTCTCTCTACATTGTCCTGTGAAACACTCTCTCTGCACAGTCCCGTTTCTCTACACTGTCCCTTTAAAAACCCTCTCCACATTGTCCCGTCAAACAATTTCACTGCACTGTCCCGTTAAACACACTATCGACATTGTCCCATTAAACACTCTCTCTACATTGTCCCGTTAAACACTCTCTCTACACTGTCCTGTTATACAGTCTCTCTACATTGTCCCTTTAAATACTCTCACCACACTGTCCTGTTAAACACTCTCTCAACATTGTCCCATTAAACACTCTCTCTGCACTGTCCCTTTCAACACTCTCTCTGCATTGTCCTGTTAAACACTCTCTCTGCACAGTCCTGTTACACGCTCTCTCTACATTGTCCCTTTACATACTCTGTCTACACTGTCCCTTTAAATACTCTCTCTACATTGTCCCGTTAAACACTCTCTCGACACTGTCCTGTTAAACACTCTCTCTACATTGTCCCTTTAAATACTCTCACTACACTGCCCCTTTAAACACTCTCTCTACACTGTCCCTTTAAACACTGTCTTTACATTGTCCTGTTAAACACTCTCTCT
The DNA here is from genome assembly GCF_036365525.1 of Heterodontus francisci. Taxonomy (NCBI): domain Eukaryota; kingdom Metazoa; phylum Chordata; class Chondrichthyes; order Heterodontiformes; family Heterodontidae; genus Heterodontus; species Heterodontus francisci. The sequence continues at coordinate 150,224 of NW_027140525.1, forward strand.
ACACTGTCCTGTTAAACACTCTCTCTACATTGTCCCTTTAAATACTCTCACTACACTGTCCCTTTAAACACTCTCTCTACACTGTCCCTTTAAACACTCTTTTTACATTGTCCTGTTAAACATTCTCTCTACATTGTCCTGTTCAACACTCTCTCTACATTGTCCCTTTAAATACTCTCTCTACACTGTCCTGTGAAACACTCTCTCTACATTGTCCCGTTAAACACTCTCTCTACACTGTCCTGTTAAACACTCTCTCTACACTGTCCTGTTAAACAGTCTCTCTACATTGTCCCTTTAAATACTCTCACTACACTGTCCCTTTAAAGACTCTCTCTACATTGTCCTGTTAAACACTCTCTCTGCACTGTCCTGTTAAACACTCTCTCTGCATTGTCCCTTTAAATACTCTCACTACACTGTCCCTTTATACACCCTCTCTACATTGTCCCGTTAAACACTCTCTCTACATTGTCCCGTTAAACACTCTCTCTACATTGTCCCGTTAAACACTCTCTCTACACTGTCCCTTTAAACACCCTCTCTACATTGTCCTGTTAAACAGTCTCTCTACATTGTCCTGTTAAACACTCTCTCTACACTGTCCTGTTAAACAGTCTCTCTACATTGTCCCTTTAAATACTCTCACTACACTGTCCCTTTAAACACCCTCTCTACATTGTCCCGTTAAACACTCTCTCTACATTGTCCCGTTAAACACTCTCTCTACATTGTCCCGTTAAACACTCTCTCTACATTGTCCCGTTAAACACTCTCTCTACATTGTCCCGTTAAACACTCTCTCTACATTGTCCCGTTAAACACTCTCTCTACATTGTCCCTTTAAATACTCTCACTACACTGTCCTGTTAAACACTCTCACTACACTGTCCCTTTAAACACTCTCTCTACATTGTCCTGTTAAACACTCTCTCTACTTTGTCCTGTTAAACACTCTCTCTACTTTGTCCCTTTAAATACTCTCAGTACACTGTCCCTTTGAACACTCTCTCTACATTGCCCCGTTAAACACTCTCGCTACACTGTCCTGTTGAACATTTTCTCTACATTGTCCCTTTAAATACTCTCACTACACTGTCCCGTTAAACACTCTCTCTACACTGTCCCGTTAAACACTCTCTCTACATTGTCCCGTTAAACACCCTCTCTACATTGTCCCGTTAAACACCCTCTCTACATTGTCCCGTTAAACACTCTCTCTGCACTGTCCCGTTAAACACCCTCTCTACATTGTCCTGTTAAACACTCTCTCTACACTGTCCTGTTAAACACTCTCTCTACACTGTCTTGTCCCTTTAAATACTCTCACTACACTGACCCTTTAAACACTCTCCCTGCACTGTCCCGTTAAACACTCTCTCTACACTGTCCCGTTAAACACTCTCTCTACATTGTCCCGTGAAACACTCTCTCTACACTGTCCCGTTAAACACTCTCTCTACATTGTCCCATTTCTCTACACTGTCCCTTTAAAAACCCTCTCCACATTGTCCCGTTAAACACTTTCACTGCACTGTCCCATTAAACACTCTCTCTGCACTGTCCCGTTAAACACTCTCTCTTCATTGTCCTGTTAAACTCCCTCTCTACATTGTCCCGTTAAACACTCTCTCTGCACTGTCCCGTTAAACACTCTCTCTACACTGTCCCGTTAAACACTCTCTCTACATTGTCCCGTTAAACACCCTCTCTACATAGTCCCGTTAAACACTCTCTCTGCACTGTCCCATTAAACACCCTCTCCACCCTGTCCCGTTAAACACTCTCTCTACATTGTCCAGTTAAACACTCTCTCTAAATTCTCCAGTTAAACACTCTCTCTACCATGTCCCGTTAATCACTCTCTCTACATTGTCCCGTTAAACACTCTCTCTACATTGTCCCGTTAAACACTCTCTCTACATTGTCCCGTTAAACACTCTCTCTACACTGTCCCTTTAAACACCCTCTCTACATTGTCCTGTTAAACAGTCTCTCTACATTGTCCTGTTAAACAGTCTCTCTACATTGTCCTGTTAAACACTCTCTCTACACTGTCCTGTTAAACACTCTCTCTACACTGTCTTGTCCCTTTAAATACTCTCACTACACTGACCCTTTAAACACTCTCCCTGCACTGTCCCGTTAAACACTCTCTCTACACTGTCCCGTTAAACACTCTCTCTACATTGTCCCGTTAAACACCCTCTCTACATTGTCCCGTTAAACACCCTCTCTACATTGTCCCGTTAAACACTCTCTCTGCACTGTCCCGTTAAACACCCTCTCTACACTGTCCCGTTAAACACTCTCTCTGCACTGTCCCGTTAAACACTCTCTCTACACTGTCCCGTGAAACACTCTCTCTACACTGTCCCGTTAAACACTCTCTCTACATTGTCCCATTTCTCTACACTGTCCCTTTAAAAACCCTCTCCACATTGTCCCGTTAAACACTTTCACTGCACTGTCCCATTAAACACTCTCTCTGCACTGTCCCGTTAAACACTCTCTCTTCATTGTCCTGTTAAACTCCCTCTCTACATTGTCCCGTTAAACACTCTCTCTGCACTGTCCCGTTAAACACTCTCTCTACACTGTCCCGTTAAACACTCTCTCTGCACTGTCCCATTAAACACCCTCTCCACCCTGTCCCGTTAAACACTCTCTCTACATTGTCCAGTTAAACACTCTCTCTAAATTCTCCAGTTAAACACTCTCTCTACCATGTCCCGTTAATCACTCTCTCTACATTGTCCCGTTAAACACTCTCTCTACATTGTCCCGTTAAACACTCTCTCTACATTGTCCCGTTAAACACTCTCTCTACACTGTCCCATTAAACACCCTCTCTACATTGTCCTGTTAAACAGTCTCTCTACATTGTCCTGTTAAACACTCTCTCTACACTGTCCTGTTAAACACTCTCTCTACACTGTCCTGTTAAACAGTCTCTCTACATTGTCCCTTTAAATACTCTCACTACACTGTCCCTTTAAACACCCTCTCTACATTGTCCCGTTAAACACTCTCTCTACATTGTCCCGTTAAACACTCTCTCTACATTGTCCCGTTAAACACTCTCTCTACATTGTCCCTTTAAATACTCTCACTACACTGTCCTGTTAAACACTCTCACTACACTGTCCCTTTAAACACTCTCTCTACACTGTCCCTTTAAACACTCTCTCTACACTGTCCCTTTAAACACTCTCTCTACTTTGTCCTGTTAAACACTCTCTCTACTTTGTCCCTTTAAATACTCTCACTACACTGTCCCTTTGAACACTCTCTCTACATTGCCCCGTTAAACACTCTCTCTGCACTGTCCCGTTAAACACCCTCTCTACACTGTCCCGTTAAACACACTCCCTACACTGTCCCCTTAAACACTCTGTCTACACTGTTCTGTTAAACACCCTCTCTACATTGTCCCGTGAAACACTCTCTCTGCACTGTCCCGTTAAACACTCTCTCTACATTGTCCTGTTGAACACTCTCTCTGCATTGTCCCGTTAAACACTCTCTCTGCATTGTCCCGTTAAACACTCTCTCTGCACTGTCCCGTTAAACACTCTCTCTACATTGTCCCGTTAAACACTCTTTCTGCACTGTCCCGTTAAACACTCTCTCTACATTGTCCTGTTAAACACCCTCTCTACATTGTCCCGGTAAACACTCTCTCTACACTGTCCCGTTAAACACTCTCTCTACATTGTCCCGTTAAACACCCTCTCTACATTGTCCCGTTAAACACCCTCTCTACATTGTCCCGTTAAACACTCTCTCTGCACTGTCCCGTTAAACACCCTCTCTACACTGTCCCGTTAAACACTCTCTCTACATTGTCCCGTTAAACACTCTCTCTGCACTGTCCCGTTAAACACTCTCTCTGCACTGTCCCGTTAAACACTCTCTCTACACTGTCCCGTTAAACACTCTCTCTACATTGTCCCATTTCTCTACACTGTCCCTTTAAAAACCCTCTCCACATTGTCCCGTTAAACACTCTCTCTGCACTGTCCCGTTAAAAACCCTCTCTACACTGTCCCGTTAAACACTCTTTCTACATTGTCCCGTTAAACACTGTCTCTACATTGTCCTGTTAAACACTCTCTCTACACTGTCCCGTTAAGCACTGTCTCTACACTGTCCCGTTAAACACTCTCTCTACACTGACCCGTAAAGCACTCTCTCTACATTGTCCCGTTAAACACTGTCACTACATTGTCCCGTTAAACACTCTCTCTACACTGTCCCGTTAAGCACTCGATCTACAATGTCCCGTTAAACACTCTCTCGACATTGTCCCGTTAAACACTCTTTCTACATTGTCCCGTTAAACACTGTCTCTACATTGTCCTGTTAAACACTCTCTCTACACTGTCCTGTTAAACATTTTGTCTAAATTGTCCTGTTAAACACTCTCTCTACACTGTCCCGTTAAACACTCTCTCGACACTGTCCCGTTAAACACTCTGTCTAAATTGTCCCGTTAAACACTCTCTCTACACTGTCCCGTTAAACACTCTCTCTACACTGTCCCGTTAATCACTCTCTCTACATTGTCCCGTTAAACACTCTCTCTACATTGTCCTGTGAAACACTCTCTCTGCACAGTCCCGTTTCTCTACACTGTCCCTTTTAAAAACCCTCTCCACATTGTCCCGTCAAACAATTTCACTGCACTGTCCCGTTAAACACACTATCGACATTGTCCCATTAAACACTCTCTCTACACTGTCCTGTTATACAGTCTCTCTACATTGTCCCTTTAAATACTCTCACCACACTGTCCTGTTAAACACTCTCTCAACATTGTCCCATTAAACACTCTCTCTGCACTGTCCCTTTAAACACTCTCTCTGCATTGTCCTGTTAAACACTCTCTCTGCACAGTCCTGTTACACGCTCTCTCTACATTGTCCCTTTACATACTCTGTCTACACTGTCCCTTTAAATACTCTCTCTACATTGTCCCGTTAAACACTCTCTCGACACTGTCCTGTTAAACACTCTCTCTACATTGTCCCTTTAAATACTCTCACTACACTGCCCCTTTAAACACTCTCTCTACACTGTCCCTTTAAACACTGTCTTTACATTGTCCTGTTAAACACTCTCTCTACACTGTCCTGTTAAACACTCTCTCTACATTGTCCCTTTAAATACTCTCACTACACTGTCCCTTTAAACACTCTCTCTACACTGTCCCTTTAAACACTCTTTTTACATTGTCCTGTTAAACACTCTCTCTACATTGTCCTGTTAAACACTCTCTCTACATTGTCCCTTTAAATACTCTCTCTACACTGTCCTGTGAAACACTCTCTCTACATTGTCCCGTTAAACACTCTCTCTACACTGTCCCGTTAAACACTCTCTCTACACTGTCCTGTTAAACAGTCTCTCTACATTGTCCCTTTAAATACTCTCACTACACTGTCCCTTTAAAGACTCTCTCTACATTGTCCTGTTAAACACTCTCTCTGCACTGTCCTGTTAAACACTCTCTCTGCATTGTCCCTTTAAATACTCTCACTACACTGTCCCTTTATACACTCTCTCCACATTGTCCCGTTAAACACTCTCTCTACACTGTCCTGTTAAACACTCTCTCTACATTTTCCCTTTAAATACTCTCACTACATTGTCCTGTTAAACACTCTCTCTGCACTGTCCTGTTAAACACTCTCTCTACACTGTCCCGTTAAACACTCTCTCTACACTGTCCCGTTAAACACTCTCTCTACATTGTCCCGTTAAACACCCTCTCTACATTGTCCCGTTAAACACCCTCTCTACATTGTCCCGTTAAACACTCTCTCTGCACTGTCCCTTTAAACACTCTTTTTACATTGTCCTGTTAAACACTCTCTCTACATTGTCCTGTTAAACACTCTCTCTACATTGTCCCTTTAAATACTCTCTCTACACTGTCCTGTGAAACACTCTCTCTACATTGTCCCGTTAAACACTCTCTCTACACTGTCCCGTTAAACACTCTCTCTACATTGTCCCGTTAAACACCCTCTCTACATTGTCCCGTTAAACACCCTCTCTACATTGTCCCGTTAAACACTCTCTCTGCACTGTCCCGTTAAACACCCTCTCTACACTGTCCCGTTAAACACTCTCTCTGCACTGTCCCGTTAAACACTCTCTCTACACTGTCCCGTGAAACACTCTCTCTACACTGTCCCGTTAAACACTCTCTCTACATTGTCCCATTTCTCTACACTGTCCCTTTAAAAACCCTCTCCACATTGTCCCGTTAAACACTTTCACTGCACTGTCCCATTAAACACTCTCTCTGCACTGTCCCGTTAAACACTCTCTCTTCATTGTCCTGTTAAACTCCCTCTCTACATTGTCCCGTTAAACACTCTCTCTGCACTGTCCCGTTAAACACTCTCTCTGCACTGTCCCGTTAAACACTCTCTCTACACTGTCCCGTTAAACACTCTCTCTACATTGTCCCGTTAAACACCCTCTCTACATAGTCCCGTTAAACACTCTCTCTGCACTGTCCCATTAAACACCCTCTCTACACTGTCCCGTTAAACACTCTCTCTACATTGTCCTGTTAAACACTCTCTACATTGTCCCGTTAAACACTCTCTCTGCACTGTCCCATTAAACACTCTCTCTGCACTGTCCCGTTAAACACTCTCTCTGCACTGTCCCGTTAAACACTCTCTCTGCACTGTCCCATTTCTCTACACTGTCCCTTTAAAAACCCTCTCCACATTGTCCCGTTAAACACTTTCACTGCACTGTCCTGTTAAACACTCTGTCTACACTGTCCCTTTAAATACTCTCACTACACTGTCCTGTTAAACACTCTCTCTGCATTGTCCCTTTAAACACTCTATCTGCATTGTCCCATTAAACTCTCTCTCTACATTGTCCTGTTAAACACTCTCTCTACATTGTCCCTTTAAATACTCTCACTACACTGTCCCTTTAAACACTCTCTCTACACTGTCCCATTAAGCACTCTCTCTACACTGTCCCTTTAAACACTCTCTCTGCACTGTCCCGTTAAACACTCTCTCTACACTGTCCCATTAAACACCCTATCGACATTGTCCCATTAAACACTCTCTCGACACTGTCCCTTTAAACACTCTCTCTACATTGTCCCGTTAAACACTCTCTCTACATTGTCCCGTTAAACACTCTCTCTACACTGTCCCGTTAAACACTCTCTCTGCATTGTCCTGTTAAACACTCTCTACATTGTCCCTTTAAATACTCTCTCTACATTGTCCTGTTAAACACTCTCTGCATTGTCCCTTTAAACACTCTCTCTACATTATCCTGTAAAACACTCTCTCTACATTATCCTGTAAAACACTCTCTCTGCACTGTCCTGTTAAACACTCTCTCTACACTGTCCTGTTAAACACTCTCTCTACACTGTCCTGTTAAACACTCTCTCTACATTGTCCCTTTCAATACTCTCACTACACTGTCCCTTTAAACACTCTTTCTACATTGTCCTGTTAAACACTCTCTCTGCACTGTCCTGTTGAACAGTCTCTCTGCATTGTCCCTTTAAATACTCTCACTACACTGTCCCTTTAAACACTCTTTCTACATTGTCCTGTTAAACACTCTCTCTACACTGTCCTGTTGAACAGTCTCTCTGCATTGTCCCTTTAAATACTCTCACTACACTGTCCCTTTAAACACTCTCTCTACATTGTCCTGTTAAACACTCTCTCTGCACTGTCCTGTTAAACACTCTCTCTGCACTGTCCCGTTAAACACTCTCTCGACATTGTCCTGTTAAACACTCTCTCTACATTGTCCTGTTAAACACTCTCTCTGCACTGTCCTGTTAAACACTCTCTCTGCATTGTCCCTTTAAACACTCTCTCTACATTGTCCCTTTAAACACTCTCTCTACATTGTCCCTTTAAACACTCTCTCTACATTGTCCCGTTAAACACACTCTCTACATTGTCCCGTTAAACACTCTCTCTACATTGTCCCGTTAAACACTCTCTCTACATTGTCCCGTTAAACACTCTCTCTACATTGTCCCGTTAAACACTCTCTCTACATTTTCCCTTTAAATACTCTCACTACATTGTCCTGTTAAACACTCTCTCTGCACTGTCCTGTTCAACACTCTCTCTAGACTGTCCCGTTAAACACTCTCTCTACACTGTCCCGTTAAACACTCTCTCTACATTGTCCTGTTAAACACTCTCTCTGCACTGTCCTGTTAAACACTCTCTCTACACTGTCCCGTTAAACACTCTCTCTACACTGTCCCGTTAAACACTCTCTCTACATTGTCCTGTTAAACACTCTGTCTACACTGTCCCGTTAAACACTCTCTCTACACTGTCCCGTTAAACACTCTCTCTACATTGTCCCGTTAAACACACTCCCTACACTGTTCGGTTAAACACTCTCTCTACATTGTCCTGTTAAACACCCTCTCTACATTGTCCCGTTAAACACTCTCTCTACATTGTCCCGTTAAACACTCTCTCTACACTGTCCCTTTAAACACCCTCTCTACATTGTCCTGTTAAACAGTCTCTCTACATTGTCCTGTTAAACAGTCTCTCTACATTGTCCTGTTAAACACTCTCTCTACACTGTCCTGTTAAACACTCTCTCTACACTGTCCTGTTAAACAGTCTCTCTACATTGTCCCTTTAAATACTCTCACTACACTGTCCCTTTAAACACCCTCTCTACATTGTCCCGTTAAACACTCTCTCTACATTGTCCCGTTAAACACTCTCTCTACATTGTCCCGTTAAACACTCTCTCTACATTGTCCCTTTAAATACTCTCACTACACTGTCCTGTTAAACACTCTCACTACACTGTCCCTTTAAACACTCTCTCTACATTGTCCTGTTAAACACTCTCTCTACTTTGTCCTGTTAAACACTCTCTCTACTTTGTCCCTTTAAATACTCTCACTACACTGTCCCTTTGAACACTCTCTCTACATTGCCCCGTTAAACACTCTCGCTACACTGTCCTGTTGAACATTTTCTCTACATTGTCCCTTTAAATACTCTCACTACACTGACCCTTTAAACACTCTCCCTGCACTGTCCCGTTAAACACTCTCTCTACACTGTCCCGTTAAACACTCTCTCTACATTGTCCCGTTAAACACCCTCTCTACATTGTCCCGTTAAACACCCTCTCTACATTGTCCCGTTAAACACTCTCTCTGCACTGTCCCGTTAAACACTCTCTCTACACTGTCCCGTTAAACACTCTCTCTACACTGTCCCATTTCTCTACACTGTCCCTTTAAAAACCCTCTCCACATTGTCCCGTTAAACACTTTCACTGCACTGTCCCATTAAACACTCTCTCTGCACTGTCCCGTTAAACACTCTCTCTTCATTGTCCTGTTAAACTCCCTCTCTACATTGTCCCGTTAAACACTCTCTCTGCACTGTCCCGTTAAACACTCTCTCTACACTGTCCCGTTAAACACTCTCTCTACACTGTCCCGTTAAACACTCTCTCTACATTGTCCCGTTAAACACTCTCTCTACATTGTCCTGTTAAACACTCTCTACATTGTCCCGTTAAACACTCTCTCTGCACTGTCCCATTAAACACTCTCTCTGCACTGTCCCGTTAAACACTCTCTCTGCACTGTCCCGTTAAACACTCTCTCTGCACTGTCCCATTTCTCTACACTGTCCCTTTAAAAACCCTCTCCACATTGTCCCGTTAAACACTTTCACTGCACTGTCCTGTTAAACACTCTGTCTACACTGTCCCTTTAAATACTCTCACTACACTGTCCTGTTAAACACTCTCTCTGCATTGTCCCTTTAAACACTCTATCTACATTGTCCCATTAAACACTCTCTCGACATTGTCCTGTTAAACACTCTCTCTACATTGTCCCTTTAAATACTCTCACTACACTGTCCCTTTAAACACTCTCTCTACACTGTCCCATTAAATACTCTCTCTACACTGTCCCTTTAAACACTCTCTCTGCACTGTCCCGTTAAACACTCTCTCTACACTGTCCCGTTAAACACCCTATCGACATTGTCCCATTAAACACTCTCTCGACACTGTCCCTTTAAACACTCTCTCTACATTGTCCCGTTAAACACTCTCTCTACATTGTCCCGTTAAACACTCTCTCTACACTGTCCCGTTAAACACTCTCTCTACATTGTCCTGTTAAACACTCTCTGCATTGTCCTGTTAAACACTCTCTCTACATTGTGCCGTTAAACACTCTCTCTGCACTGTCCCGTTAAACACTCTCTCTACATTGTCCTGTTAAACACCCTCTCTGCATTGTCCCGTTAAACACTCTCTCTGCACTGTCCCGTTAAACACTCTCTCTCCATTGTCCCGTTAAACACTCTCTCTGCACTGTCCCGTTAAACACTCTCTCTGCACTGTCCCGTTAAACACTCGCTCTACATTGTCCCATTAAACACACTCTCTACATAGTCCCGTTAAACACTCTTGCTACGTTGTCGTGTTAAACACTCTCTCTGCATTGTCCTGTTAAACACTCTCGACATTGTCCCTTTGAACACTCTCTCTACTTTGTCCTGTTAAACACTCTCTCTACATTGTCCCGTTAAACACTCTCTCTGCATTGTCCTGTTAAACACTCTTTACATTGTCCCTTTAAATACTCTCTCTACATTGTCCTGTTAAACACTCTCTGCATTGACCCTTTAAACACTCTCTCTACATTATCCTGTAAAACACTCTCTCTACATTATCCTGTAAAACACTCTCTCTGCACTGTCCTGTTAAACACTCTCTCTACACTGTCCTGTTAAACACTCTCTCTACATTGTCCCTTTCAATACTCTCACTACACTGTCCCTTTAAACACTCTTTCTACATTGTCCCGTTAAACACTCTCTCTACACTGTCCTGTTGAACAGTCTCTCTGCATTGTCCCTTTAAATACTCTCACTACATTGTCCTGTTAAACACTCTCTCTACATTGTCCTGTTAAACACTCTCTCTGCACTGTCCTGTTAAACACTCTCTCTGCACTGTCCCGTTAAACACTCTCTCTACATTGTCCTGTTAAACACTCTCTCTGCACTGTCCTGTTAAACACTCTCTCTAGATTGTCCCTTTAAACACTCTCTCTACATTGTCCCTTTAAACACTCTCTCTACATTGTCCCTTTAAACACTCTCTCTACATTGTCCCGTTAAACACACTCTCTACATTGTCCCGTTAAACACTCTCTCTACATTGTCCCGTTAAACACTCTCTCTACATTGTCCCGTTAAACACTCTCTCTACATTGTCCCGTTAAACACTCTCTCTACATTGTCCTGTTAAACACTCTCTCTGCACTGTCCTGTTGAACACTCTCTCTACATTGTCCCTTTAAACACTCTCTCGACATTGTCCCATTAAACACTCTCTCTACATTGTCCTGTTAAACACTCTCTCTACATTGTCCCTTTAAACACTCTCTCTACATTGTCCTGTTAAACACTCTCTCTGCACTGTCCCGTTAAACACTCTCTCTACATTGTCCTGTTAAACACTCTCTCTACACTGTCATGTTAAACACTCTCTCTACTTTGTCCCTTTAAAGACTCTCTCTACATTGTCCTGTTAAACACTCTCTCTACACTGTCCTGTTAAACACTCTCTCTACATTGTCCTGTTAAACACTCTCTCTACACTGTCCCGTTAAACACTCTCTCTACATTGTCCCGTTAAACACTCTCTCTACATTGTCCTGTTAAACACTCTCTCTGCTCTGTCCCGTTAAACATTCTCTCTACATTGTCCTGTTAAACACTCTCTCTACATTGTCCTGTTAAACACTCTCTCTACACTGTCATGTTAAACACTCTCTCTACTTTGTCCCTTTAAAGACTCTCTCTACATTGTCCTGTTAAACACTCTCTCTACACTGTCCTGTTAAACACTCTCTCTACATTGTCCTGTTAAACACTCTCTCTACACTGTCCCGTTAAACACTCTCTCTACACTGTCCCGTTAAACACTCTCTCTACATTGTCCTGTTAAACACTCTCTCTGCACTGTCCTGTTAAACACTCTCTCTACATTGTCCTGTTAAACACTTTCTCTACATTGTCCTGTTAAACACTCTCTCTACATTGTCCTGTTAAACACTCTCTACATTGTCCTGTTAAACACTCTCTACATTGTCCTGTTAAACACTCTCTACATTGTCCCGTTAAACACTCTCTCTACATTGTCCTGTTAAGCACTCTCTCTGCACTGTCCTGTCAAACACTCTCTCTACATTGTCCTGTTGAACACTCTCTCTACATTGTCCTGTTAAACACTCTCTCTACACTGTCCCATTAAACACTCTCTCTACATTGTCCTGTTAAACACTCTCTCTACATTGTCCTGTTAAACACTCTCTCTACATTGTCCTGTTAAACACTCTCTCTACATTGTCCTGTTAAACACTCTCTCTACATTGTCCTGTTAAACATTCTCTCGACATTGTCCCATTAAACACTCTCTCTACATTGTCCTGTTCAACACTCTCTCTACATTGTCCTGTTAAACACTCTCTCTACATTGTCCTGTTAAACACTCTCTCTGCACTGTCCTGTTAAACACTCTCTCTGCACTGTCCTGTTAAACACTCTCTCTGCATTGTCCTGTTAAACACTCTCTCTGCACTGTCCCGTTAAACACTCTCTCTACATTGTCCTGTTAAACACTCTCTCTACATTGTCCTGTTAAACACTCTCTCTACATTGTCCTGTTAAACACTCTCTCTGCACTGTCCCGTTAAACACTCTCTCTGCACTGTCCCGTTAAACACTCTCTCTACATTGTCCCTTTAAACACTCTCTCTACATTGTCCTGTTAAACACTCTCTCTACATTGTCCTGTTAAACACTTTCTCTACATTGTCCCGTTAAACACTCTCTCTACATTGTCCTGTTAAACACTCTCTCTACATTGTCCCGTTAAAGACTCTCTCTACAATGTCCCGTTAAACACTCTCTCTACATTGTCCTGTTAAACACTCTCTCTACATTGTCCTGTTAAACACTCTCTCTGCACTGTCCTGTTAAACACTCTCTCTACATTGTCCTGTTAAACACTCTCTCTACATTGTCCTGTTAAACACTCTCTCTACATTGTCCTGTTAAACACTCTCTCTACATTGTCCCGTTAAACACTCTCTCTACATTGTCCCGTTAAACACTCTCTCTACATTGTCCCGTTAAACACTCTCTCTACATTGTCCCGTTAAACACTCTCTCTACATTGTCCCGTTAAACACTCTCTCTACATTGTCCCGTTAAACACTCTCTCTACATTGTCCCGTTAAACACTCTCTCTACATTGTCCCGTTAAACACTCTCTCTACATTGTCCCGTTAAACACTCTCTCTACATTGTCCCGTTAAACACTCTCTCTACTTTGTCCCGTTAAACACTCTCTCTACATTGTCCTGTTAAACACTCTCTCTACATTGTCCTGTTAAACACTCTCTACATTGTCCTATTAAACACTCTCTCTACATTGTCCTGTTAAACACTCTCTGTACATTGTCCTGTTAATCACTCTCTACATTGTCCTGTTAAACACTCTCTCTGCACTGTCCTGTTAAACACTCTCTCTACATTGTCCTCTTAAACACTCTCTCTACATTGTCCCGTTAAACACTCTGTCTACATTGTCCCGTTAAACACTCTCTCTACATTGTCCCATTAAACACTCTCTCTACATTGTCCCGTTAAACAGTCTCTCTACATTGTCCCGTTAAACGCTCTCTCTACACTGTCCTGTTAAACACTCTCTCTACATTGTCCCATTAAACACTCTCTACATTGTCCTGTTAAACACTCTCTGCACTGTCCTGTTAAACACTCTCTACATTGTCCCTTTAAACACTCTCTCTTCATTGTCCTGTTAAACACTCTCTCTGCATTGTCCTGTTAAACACTCTCTCTACATTGTCCTGTTAAACACTCTCTCTACATTGTCCTGCTAAACACTCTCTCTACATTGTCCTGTTAAACACTCTCTCTACATTGTCCTGTTAAACACTCTCTCTACATTGTCCTGTTAAACACTCTCTCTACATTGTTCTGTTAAACACTCTCTCTACATTGTCCTGTTAAACACTCTCTCTACATTGTTCTGTTAAACACTCTCTCTACATTGTCCTGTTAAACACTCTCTCTACATTGTCCTGTTAAACACTCTCTCTACATTGTCCTGTTAAACACTCTCTACATTGTCCTGTTAAACACTCTCTCTACATTGTCCTGTTAAACACTCTCTCTACATTGTCCCGTTAAACACTCTCTCCATTGTCCTGTTAAACACTCTCTCTACATTGTCCCATTAAACACTCTCTCCACATTGTCCTGTTAAACACTCTCTCTACATTGTCCTGTTAAACACTCTCTCTACATTGTCCTGTTAAACATTCTCTCGACATTGTCCCATTAAACACTCTCTCTACATTGTCCTGTTCAACACTCTCTCTACATTGTCCTGTTAAACACTCTCTCTACATTGTCCTGTTAAACACTCTCTCTGCACTGTCCTGTTAAACACTCTCTCTGCACTGTCCTGTTAAACACTCTCTCTGCATTGTCCTGTTAAACACTCTCTCTGCACTGTCCCGTTAAACACTCTCTCTACATTGTCCTGTTAAACACTCTCTCTACATTGTCCTGTTAAACACTCTCTCTACATTGTCCTGTTAAACACTCTCTCTGCACTGTCCCGTTAAACACTCTCTCTGCACTGTCCCGTTAAACACTCTCTCTACATTGTCCCTTTAAACACTCTCTCTACATTGTCCTGTTAAACACTCTCTCTACATTGTCCTGTTAAACACTTTCTCTACATTGTCCCGTTAAACACTCTCTCTACATTGTCCTGTTAAACACTCTCTCTACATTGTCCCGTTAAAGACTCTCTCTACAATGTCCCGTTAAACACTCTCTCTACATTGTCCTGTTAAACACTCTCTCTACATTGTCCTGTTAAACACTCTCTCTGCACTGTCCTGTTAAACACTCTCTCTACATTGTCCTGTTAAACACTCTCTCTACATTGTCCTGTTAAACACTCTCTCTACATTGTCCTGTTAAACACTCTCTCTACATTGTCCTGTTAAACACTCTCTCTACATTGTCCTGTTAAACACTCTCTCTACATTGTCCCGTTAAACACTCTCTCTACATTGTCCCGTTAAACACTCTCTCTACATTGTCCCGTTCAACACTCTCTCTGCACTGTCCTGTTAAACACTCTCTCTGCACTGTCCTGTTAAACACTCTCTCTGCACTGTCCTGTTAAACACTCTCTCTGCACTGTCCTGTTAAACACTCTCTCTGCACTGTCCTGTTCAACACTCTCTCTGCAGTGTCCCGTTAAACACTCTCTCTACATTGTCCCGTTAAACACTCTCTCTACATTGTCCCGTTAAACACTCTCTCTACATTGTCCCGTTAAACACTCTCTCTACATTGTCCCGTTAAACACTCTCTCTACATTGTCCCGTTAAACACTCTCTCTACATTGTCCCGTTAAACACTCTCTCTACATTGTCCCGTTAAACACTCTCTCTACATTGTCCCGTTAAACACTCTCTCTACATTGTCCCGTTAAACACTCTCTCTACATTGTCCCGTTAAACACTCTCTCTACTTTGTCCCGTTAAACACTCTCTCTACATTGTCCTGTTAAACACTCTCTCTACATTGTCCTGTTAAACACTCTCTACATTGTCCTATTAAACACTCTCTCTACATTGTCCTGTTAAACACTCTCTGTACATTGTCCTGTTAATCACTCTCTACATTGTCCTGTTAAACACTCTCTCTGCACTGTCCTGTTAAACACTCTCTCTACATTGTCCTCTTAAACACTCTCTCTACATTGTCCCGTTAAACACTCTGTCTACATTGTCCCGTTAAACACTCTCTCTACATTGTCCCATTAAACACTCTCTCTACATTGTCCCGTTAAACAGTCTCTCTACATTGTCCCGTTAAACGCTCTCTCTACACTGTCCTGTTAAACACTCTCTCTACATTGTCCCATTAAACACTCTCTCTGCACTGTCCTGTTAAACACTCTCTGCACTGTCCTGTTAAACACTCTCTACATTGTCCCTTTAAACACTCTCTCTTCATTGTCCTGTTAAACACTCTCTCTGCATTGTCCTGTTAAACACTCTCTACACTGTCCTGTTAAACACTCTCTCTACATTGTCCTGCTAAACACTCTCTCTACATTGTCCCATTAAACACTCTCTCCACATTGTCCTGTTAAACACTCTCTCCACATTGTCCTGTTAAACACTCTCTCTGCACTGTCCTGTTAAACACTCTCTCTACTTTGTCCTGTTAAACACTCTCTCTACATTGTCCTGTTAAACACTCTTTCTACATTGTCCTGTTAAACACTCTCTCTGCACTGTCCTGTTAAACACTCTCTCTACATTGTCCTGTTAAACACTCTCTCTACAATGTCCCGTTAAACACTCTCTCTACATTGTCCTGTTAAACAATCTCTCTGCACTGTCCTGTTAAACACTCTCTCTGCACTGTCCTGTTAAACACTCTCTCCACACTGTCCTGTTAAACACTCTCTCTACATTGTCCTGTTAAACACTCTCTCTACATTGTCCTGTTAAACACTCTCTCTGCACTGTCCTGTTAAACACTCTCTCTGCACTGTCCTGTTAAACACTCTCTCTGCACTGTCCTGTTAAACACTCTCTCTACATTGTCCTGTTAAACACTCTCTCTGCACTGTCCCGTTAAACACCCTCTCTACATTGTCCCGTTAAACACTCTCTCTACATTGTCCTGTTAAACACTCTCTCTACATTGTCCTGTTAAACACTCTCTCTACATTGTCCTGTTAAACACTCTCTCTGCACTGTCCTGTTAAACACTCTCTCTGCATTGTCCTGTTAAACACTCTCTCTGCACTGTCCTGTTAAACACTCTCTCTGCACTGTCCTGTTAAACACTCTCTCTACATTGTCCTGTTAAACACTCTCTCTACAATGTCCCGTTAAACACTCTCTCTACATTGTCCTGTTAAACAATCTCTCTACATTGTCCTGTTAAACACTCTCTCTGCACTGTCCTGTTAAACACTCTCTCTGCACTGTCCTGTTAAACACTCTCTCTACATTGTCCTGTTAAACACTCTCTCTGCACTGTCCTGTTAAACACTCTCTCTACACTGTCCTGTTAAACACTCTCTCTACATTGTCCTGTTAAACACTCTCTCTACATTGTCCTGTTAAACACTCTCTCTGCACTGTCCTGTTAAACACTCTCTCTGCACTGTCCTGTTAAACACTCTCTCTACATTGTCCTGTTAAACACTCTCTCTACATTGTCCTGTTAAACACTCTCTCTACATTGTCCTGTTAAACACTCTCTCTACATTGTCCTGTTAAACACTCTCTCTACATTGTCCTGTTAAACACTCTCTGCACTGTCCTGTTAAACACTCTCTGCATTGTCCCTTTAAACACTCTCTCTACATTGTCCCATTAAACACTCTCTCTACATTGTCCTGTTAAACACTCTCTCTACATTGTCCTGTTAAACACTCTCTCTACATTGTCCTGTTAAACACTCTCTGCACTGTCCTGTTAAACACTCTCTCTACATTGTCCCATTAAACACTCTCTCTACATTGTCCTGTTAAACACTCTCTCTACATTGTCCTGTTAAACACTCTCTCTGCACTGTCCTGTTAAACACTCTCTCTGCACTGTCCTGTTAAACACTCTCTCTGCACTGTCCTGTTAAACACTCTCTCTACATTGTCCTGTTAAACACTCTCTCTGCACTGTCCCGTTAAACACCCTCTCTACATTGTCCCGTTAAACACTCTCTCTACATTGTCCTGTTAAACACTCTCTCTACATTGTCCTGTTAAACACTCTCTCTACATTGTCCTGTTAAACACTCTCTCTGCACTGTCCTGTTAAACACTCTCTCTGCATTGTCCTGTTAAACACTCTCTCTGCACTGTCCTGTTAAACACTCTCTCTGCACTGTCCTGTTAAACACTCTCTCTACATTGTCCTGTTAAACACTCTCTCTACAATGTCCCGTTAAACACTCTCTCTACATTGTCCTGTTAAACAATCTCTCTACATTGTCCTGTTAAACACTCTCTCTGCACTGTCCTGTTAAACACTCTCTCTACACTGTCCTGTTAAACACTCTCTCTACATTGTCCTGTTAAACACTCTCTCTGCACTGTCCTGTTAAACACTCTCTCTACACTGTCCTGTTAAACACTCTCTCTACATTGTCCTGTTAAACACTCTCTCTACATTGTCCTGTTAAACACTCTCTCTGCACTGTCCTGTTAAACACTCTCTCTGCACTGTCCTGTTAAACACTCTCTCTACATTGTCCTGTTAAACACTCTCTCTACATTGTCCTGTTAAACACTCTCTCTACATTGTCCTGTTAAACACTCTCTCTACATTGTCCTGTTAAACACTCTCTCTACATTGTCCTGTTAAACACTCTCTGCACTGTCCTGTTAAACACTCTCTGCATTGTCCCTTTAAACACTCTCTCTACATTGTCCCATTAAACACTCTCTCTACATTGTCCTGTTAAACACTCTCTCTACATTGTCCTGTTAAACACTCTCTCTACATTGTCCTGTTAAACACTCTCTGCACTGTCCTGTTAAACACTCTCTCTACATTGTCCCATTAAACACTCTCTCTACATTGTCCTGTTAAACACTCTCTCTGCACTGTCCTGTTAAACACTCTCTACATTGTCCCTTTAAACACTCTCTCTTCATTGTCCTGTTAAACACTCTCTCTGCATTGTCCTGTTAAACACTCTCTACACTGTCCTGTTAAACACCCTCTCTGCATTGTCCTGTTAAACACTCTCTGCACTGCCCTGTTAAACACTCTCTCTACGCTTTCCCGTTAAACACTCTCTCTACACTGTCCCGTTAAACACACTCTCTACATTGTCCTGTTAAACACTCTCTCTACATTGTCCTGTTAAACACTCACTCTACATTGTCCTGTTAAACACTCTCTCTACATTGTCCTGTTAAACACTCTCTCTACATTGTCCTGTTAAACACTCTCTCTACACTGTCCCGTTAAACACTCTCTCTACATTGTCCTCTTAAACACTCTCTCTACATTGTCCTGTTAAACACTCTCTCTACATTGTCCTGTTAAACACTCTCTCTACATTGTCCTGTTAAACACTCTCTACATTGTCCTGTTAAACACTCTCTCTGCACTGTCCTGTTAAACACTCTCTCTACATTGTCCTCTTAAACACTCTCTCTACATTGTCCTGTTAAACACTCTCTCTACACTGTCCCGTTAAACACTCTCTCTACTTTGTCCCGTTAAACACTCTCTCTACATTGTCCCGTTAAACACTCTCTCTACATTGTCCCATTAAACACTCTCTCTACATTGTCCCGTTAAACACTCTCTCTACATTGTCCCGTTAAACGCTCTCTCTACACTGTCCTGTTAAACACTCTCTCTACATTGTCCCATTAAACACTCTCTCTACATTGTCCTGTTAAACACTCTCTGCACTGTCCTGTTAAACACTCTCTACATTGTCCCTTTAAACACTCTCTCTTCATTGTCCTGTTAAACACTCTCTCTGCATTGTCCTGTTAAACACTCTCTCTACATTGTCCTGTTAAACACTCTCTGCACTGTCCTGTTAAACACGCTCTACATTGTCCCTTTAAACACTCTCTCTACATTGTCCTGTTAAACACTCTCTCTACATTGTCCTGTTAAACACTCTCTCTACATTGTCCTGTTAAACACTCTCTCTACATTGTCCTGTTAAACACTCTCTGCACTGTCCTGTTAAACACTCTCTGCATTGTCCCTTTAAACACTCTCTCTACATTGTCCCATTAAACACTCTCTCTACATTGTCCCATTAAACACTCTCTCTACATTGTCCCATTAAACACTCTCTCTACATTGTCCCATTAAACACTCTCTCTACATTGTCCTGTTAAACACTCTCTGCACTGTCCTGTTAAACACTCTCTCTACATTGTCCCATTAAACACTCTCTACATTGTCCTGTTAAACACTCTCTGCACTGTCCTGTTAAACACTCTCTACATTGTCCCTTTAAACACTCTCTCTTCATTGTCCTCTTAAACACTCTCTCTACATTGTCCTGTTAAACACTCTCTCTACACTGTCCCGTTAAACACTCTCTCTACTTTGTCCCGTTAAACACTCTCTCTACATTGTCCCGTTAAACACTCTCTCTACATTGTCCCATTAAACACTCTCTCTACATTGTCCCGTTAAACACTCTCTCTACATTGTCCCGTTAAACGCTCTCTCTACACTGTCCCGTTAAACACTCTCTCTACATTGTCCCATTAAACACTCTCTCTACATTGTCCTGTTAAACACTCTCTGCACTGTCCTGTTAAACACTCTCTACATTGTCCCTTTAAACACTCTCTCTTCATTGTCCTGTTAAACACTCTCTCTGCATTGTCCTGTTAAACACTCTCTCTACATTGTCCTGTTAAACACTCTCTGCACTGTCCTGTTAAACACGCTCTACATTGTCCCTTTAAACACTCTCTCTACATTGTCCTGTTAAACACTCTCTCTACATTGTCCTGTTAAACACTCTCTCTACATTGTCCTGTTAAACACTCTCTCTACATTGTCCTGTTAAACACTCTCTGCACTGTCCTGTTAAACACTCTCTGCATTGTCCCTTTAAACACTCTCTCTACATTGTCCCATTAAACACTCTCTCTACATTGTCCCATTAAACACTCTCTCTACATTGTCCCATTAAACACTCTCTCTACATTGTCCTGTTAAACACACTCTGCACTGTCCTGTTAAACACTCTCTCTACATTGTCCCATTAAACACTCTCTCTACATTGTCCTGTTAAACACTCTCTGCACTGTCCTGTTAAACACTCTCTACATTGTCCCTTTAAACACTCTCTCTTCATTGTCCTGTTAAACACTCTCTCTGCATTGTCCTGTTAAACACTCTCTACACTGTCCTGTTAAACACCCTCTCTGCATTGTCCTGTTAAACACTCTCTGCACTGCCCTGTTAAACACTCTCTCTACGCTTTCCCGTTAAACACTCTCTCTACACTGTCCCGTTAAACACACTCTCTACATTGTCCTGTTAAACACTCTCTCTACATTGTCCTGTTAAACACTCACTCTACATTGTCCTGTTAAACACTCTCTCTACATTGTCCTGTTAAACACTCTCTCTACATTGTCCTGTTAAACACTCTCTCTACACTGTCCCGTTAAACACTCTCTCTACATTGTCCCATTAAACACTCTCTCTACATTGTCCCGTTAAACACTCTCTCTACATTGTCCCGTTAAACGCTCTCTCTACACTGTCCTGTTAAACACTCTCTCTACATTGTCCCATTAAACACTCTCTCTACATTGTCCCATTAAACACTCTCTCTACATTGTCCTGTTAAACACTCTCTGCACTGTCCTGTTAAACACTCTCTACATTGTCCCTTTAAACACTCTCTCTTCATTGTCCTGTTGAACACTCTCTCTGCATTGTCCTGTTAAACACTCTCTACACTGTCCTGTTAAACACTCTCTCTACACTGTCCCGTTAAACACTCTCTCTGCACTGTCCCGTTAAACACACTCTCTACATTGTCCTGTTAAACACTCTCTCTACATTGTCCTGTTAAACACTCTCTCTACATTGTCCTGTTAAACACTCTCTCTACATTGTCCTGTTAAACACTCTCTCTACATTGTCCTGTTAAACACTCTCTGCACTGTCCTGTTAAACACGCTCTACATTGTCCCTTTAAACACTCTCTCTTCATTGTCCTGTTAAACACTCTCTGCACTGCCCTGTTAAACACTCACTCTACATTGTCCTGTTAAACACTCACTCTACATTGTCCTGTTAAACACTCTCTCTACATTGTCCTGTTAAACACTCTCTCTACATTGTCCTGTTAAACACTCTCTCTACATTGTCCTGTTAAACACTCTCTCTGCACTGTCCTGTTAAACACTCTCTCTGCACTGTCCTGTTAAACACTCTCTACATTGTCCCTTTAAATACTCTCTCTACATTGTCCTGTTAAATACTCTCTCTACATTGTCCTGTTAAACACACTCTCTGCACTGTCCCCTTAAACACTCTCTCTGCATTGTCCCTTTAAATACTCTCTCTCCATTGTCCCGTTAAACACACTCTCTTCACTGTCCCCTTAAACACTCACTCTGCACTGTCCCGTTAAACACTCTCTCTGTACTGTCCCTTTAAATACTCTCTCTGCACTGTCCCGTTAAACACTCTCTCTGTACTGTCCCTTTAAATACTCTCTCTGCACTGTCCCATTAAACACTCACTCTGCACTTTCCCGTTAAACACTCTCTCTGTACTGTCCCTTTAAATACTCTCTCTGCACTGTCCCGTTAAACACTCTCTCTGTACTGTCCCTTTAAATACTCTCTCTGCACTGTCCCGTTAAACACTCTCTCTGTACTGTCCCTTTAAATACTCTCTCTGCACTGTCCGGTTAAACACTCTCTCTGCACTGTCCGGTTAAACGCACGCTCCACACTGTCCTTTTAAATACTCTTGCTACACTGTCCCTTTGAACACTCTCTCTGCATTGTCCAGTTAAACACTCTCTCTGCACTGTCCCTTTAAATACTCTCTCTGCACTGTCCCGTTAAACACTCTCTCTGTACTGTCCCTTTAAATACTCTCTCTGCACTGTCCCGTTAAACACTCTCTCTGTACTGTCCCTTTAAATACTCTCTCTGCACTGTCCGGTTAATCACTCTCTCTGCACTGTCCGGTTAAACGCACGCTCCACACTGTCCTTTTAAATACTCTTGCTACACTGTCCCTTTGAACACTCTCTCTGCACTGTCCAGTTAAATACTCTCTCTGCACTGTCCCGTTAAACACTCTCTCTGTACTGTCCCTTTAAATACTTTCTCTGCACTGTCCCGTTAAACACTCTCTCTGTACTGTCCCTTTAAATACTCTCTCTGCACTGTCCGGTTAAACACTCTCTCTGCACTGTCCCGTTAAACACTCACTCCACACTGTCCTTTTAAATACTCTTGCTGCACTGTCCCTTTGAACACTCTCTCTGCACTGTCCAGTTAAACACTCTCTCTGCACTGTCCCATTAAACACTCACTCTGCACTGTCCCGTTAAACACTCTCTCTGTACTGTCCCTTTAAATACTCTCTCTGCACTGTCCAGTTAAACACTCTCTCTGCACTGTCCCGTTAAACACTCACTCCACACTGTCCTTTTAAATACTCTTGCTGCACTGTCCCTTTGAAGGCTCCCTCTGCACTGTTCTGGTATGACCAGGTGAGAAAGGTTTCACGCGGTCTTTTCTGCCGACACCTGGTCTTATTGTCACAGGGTTTAATTTTTGAACACAATGCATTTTGAGCTCCCCGTTGGTGAATCCTTGTTCAGCACTTTCCAATCATATGGCAAAGTAATCAGCATAAACAGGCTTTCTTAGGTTGAAAGAAGAAAAGTGAAATTTATTATCACTTAAACTTAAACTTAAACAGTTAATGCCTACAGATGTACAGCACGCCCACGCCAGCGTGCACACGTGATACACAAATGCAAATAGGGACAGAAAAGAGCAGTAGAAATATGAAATGGAGAAGTTTGAGGCAGTCTTTGAAGAGTTTTTTGTTTATTGTTCTTGGAGCTCACTGTCGTCCTTTTGTAAGTTGTCTTGCCTTTCATTGGGGCCCAGTATTCTTCTTAAAGCTTGTTCACTTTCGGAGACTTTTCTCTCTTGGGGTTCATATGTCTTCAATGGTTTCCGAAACTGGTGAGAGTGAGATGACAGCAGACAGGAGCGAGGTGTTCCCAGTCCAGCAGAAAACAGCTTTCTGGTTTCAAATTCCCTGTTGGAATCTCAAATTCAAAAAACCTCCAACAGTCAGTCATGTGGCAAAACTGGCCCGACCACGACTTTTTGTGTATTCGGCCCTGTTAGTAATTAACCTGGAATGCTTCAATGTCTGGTAATCAAAACTCCATTGTGGATTAAATTGGAACAGGGAGTGGCTCCTTTGTCCTTTGAAGTACTGTCTGTTGATATGGTAATGTCTCTCTCCGGCCAAAGGCTCCAATTTTTTTACAAGCAATTTCTCTCTTCATCAACTGTTTAAAATCGATGCTCATGTGGCAAAATTAATTTTCCTCATTCTTGCCAGGTGGGGCTTTCCTGACAACACTCTCTGCAATGTCCCATAAAACACTCTCTGCACTCCCATCAAACAGGGGTTAAACGGGTTTAAAAGTGGATAAATCCCCAGGCCCAGATGAGATGTATCCCAGGCTGTTATGTGATGCAAGGGAGGAGATAGCAGGGGCTCGGAGACAAATTTTCAAATCCTCTCTGGCCACAGGAGAGGTACCAGAGGACTGGAGGACAGCGAATATGGTACCATTATTCAAGAAGGATAGCAGGGATAAACCAGGTAATTACAGGCGGGTGAGTCTAACATCAGTGGTTGGGAAACTATTGGAAAAAATTCTGAGGGACAGGATTAATCTCCAATTGGACAGGCAGGGATTAATCAGGGATAGTCAGCATGGCTTTGTCAGGGGGAGATCACGTCTCACGAACTTGATTGAATTTTTCGAGGAGGTGACTAGATGTGCAGATGAGGGTAAAGCAGTTGATGTAGTCTACATGGACTTCAGTAAGGCTTTTGATAAGGTCCCGCAAGGGAGATTGGTTAAGAAGGTAAGAACCCATGGGATCCAGAGCAATTTGGCAAATTGGACCCAAAATTGGCTTAGTGACAGGAGGCAGAGGGTGATGGTCGAGGGTTGTTTCTGCGAGTGGAAGTCTGTGACTAGTGGTGTACCTCAGGGATCGGTGCTGGGACCCTTGCTGTTTGTAATGTACATTAATGATTTAGACGTGAATATAGGAGGTATGATCAGTAAGTTCGCAGATGACACGAAAACTGGTGGTGTTGTAAATAGTGAGGAGGAAAGCCTTAGATTACAGGACGATATAGATGGGCTGGTAAGATGGGCGGAGCTGTGGTAAATGGAATTTAATCCTGAGAAGTGTGAGGTGATGCATTTTGGGAGGACTAACAAGGCAAGGGAATATACAATGGATGGTAGGACCCTAGGAAGTACAGAGGGACCTTGGTGTACTTGTCCATAGATCACTGAAAGCAGCAGCACAGGTAGATAAGGTGGTTAGGAAGGCATATGGGATACTTGCCTTTATTAGCCGAGGCATAGAATATAAGAGCAGGGAGGTTATGATGGAGCTGTATAAAATGCTAGTTAAGCCACAGCTGGAGTACTGTGTACAGTTCTGGTCACCACACTATAGGAAGGATGTGATTTCACTGGAGAGGGTGCAGAGGTGATTCACCAGGATGTTGCCTGGGCTGGAGCATTACAGTTATGAAGAGAGACTGGATAGGCTCGGGTTGTTTTCCTCAGAGCAGAGAAGGCTGAGGGCAGACCTGATTGAGGTATACAAAATTATGAGGGGCATTGATAGGTTAGATAGGAAGAAACTTTTTCCCTTAGCGGAGGGGTCAATAACCAGGAGGCATAGATTTAAGGTAAGGTGCAGGAGGTTTAGAGGGGATTTGAGGAAAGATTTTTTCACCCAGTGGGTGGTTGGAATCTGGAACTCACTGCCTGAAGTGGTGGTCGAGGCAGGAACCCTCACAACATTTAAGAAGTATTTAGATGAGCACTTGAAACGCCATAGTATACAAGGCTAAGTGCTGGAAAATGGGATTAGAATAGATAGGTGCTTGATGGACGGCACAGACACGATGGGCCGAAGGGCCTGTTTCTGTGCTGTACAACTCTATGACTCCAAGGACAGGTACAGCACGGGGGTTAGATACAGAGTAAAGCTCCCTCTACACTGTCCCCATCAAACACTCCCAGGACAGGTACAGCACGGGGGTTAGATACAGAGTAAAGCTCCCTCTGCACTGTCCCCATCAAACACTCCCCAGGACAGGTACAGCACGGGGGTTAGATACAGAGTAAAGCTCCCTCTACACTGTCCCCATCAAACACTCCCAGGACAGGTACAGCACGGGGGTTAGATACAGAGTAAAGCTCCCTCTGCACTGTCCCCATCAAACACTCCCCAGGACAGGTACAGTACGGGGGTTAGGTACAGAGTAAAGCTCCCTCTACACTGTCCCCCATCAAACACTCCCAGGACAGGTACAGCACGGGGGTTAGATACAGAGTAAAGCTCCCTCTACACTGTCCCCATCAAACACTCCCAGGACAAGTACAGCACGGGGGTTAGATACAGAGTAAAGCTCCCTCTGCACTGTCCCCATCAAACACTCCCAGGACAAGTACAGCACGGGAGTTAGATACAGAGTAAAGCTCCCTCTACACTGTCCCCATCAAACACTCCCAGGACAGGTGCAGCACGGGGGTTAGATACAGAGTAAAGCTCCCTCTGCACTGTCCCCATCAAACACTCCCAGGACAGGTACAGCATGAGTATGAGTCAGAGCCCTGACATAAATTTTATTGATCTTCAGTTTCTTTGACTTTGTTGAAAGGCCGTTAGTGATGAATGAGTGTCCCCAGTGTGCACTTGATTCAATTAAATCTGATTGATTTTCTGTGCAGCAAAAGAGCATTTTGAGCTGACTCTTGTAAAATATACTTCTTATTTCACAAACGATAATAATTAATGATTCTTATCCTTCACTGAAACTGAAAAAACAGACCATATAGTTTATCAAATGTCAAACCATTCCTTTCTCTATCAGTTTACACCCTCTCCTGAGGGCAAAGCCTCCCCTCAGGGTGCAGGTACCACACACACTGACTCTCACTGGGGTACGGGTCCCACACACACTGATTCTCACTGGGGTCCCGGTCCCACACACACTGACTCTCACTGGGGTACGAGTCCCACACACACTGACTCTCACTGGGGTACGAGTCCCACACACACTGACTCTCACTGGGGTACGAGTCCCACACACACTGACTCTCACTGGGGTACGAGTCCCACACACACTGACTCTCACTGGGGTACGGGACCCACACACACTGACGCTCACTGGGGTACAGGAGTCCCACACACACTGACTCTCACTGGGGTACAGGAGTCCCACACACACTGACTCTCACTTGGGTACAGGAGTCCCACACACACTGAATCTCACTGGGGTACGGGTCCCACACACACTGACTCTTACTGGGGTATGGGACCCACACACACTGACTCTCACTGGGGTACAGGAGTCCCACACACACTGACTCTCACTGGGGTACAGGAGTCCCACACACTCTGACTCTCACTTGGGTACAGGAGTCCCACACACACTGACTCTCACTGGGGTACGGGTCCCACACACACTGACTCTCGCTGGGGTACAGGAGTCCCACACACACTGACTCTCACTGGGGTACAGGTCCCACACTCACTGACTCTCACTGGGGTACGGGTCCCACACTCACTGACTCTCACTGGGGTACGGGTCCCACACACACTGACTCTCACTGGGGTACGGGTCCCACACACACTGACTCTCACTGGGGTATGGGTCCCACACACACTGACTCTCACTGGGGTACGGGTCCCACACACACTGACTCTCACTGGAGGACGGGTCCCGCACAAACTGACTCTCACTGGGGTACGGGTCCCACACACACTGACTGTCATTGGGGTACGGGTCCCACACACACACTGACTCTCACTGGGGAACAGGTCCCACAGACACTGACTCTCACTGGGGTATGGGTCCCACACACACTGACTCTCACTGGGGTACGGGTCCCACACACACTGACTCTCACTGGGGTACGGGTCCCACACAAACTGACTCTCACTGGGGTACGGGTCCCACACAGACACTGACTCTCACTGGGGTACAGGTCCCACACACACTGACTCTCACTGGGGTACAGGTCCCACACACACTGACTCTCACTGGGGTCCGGGTCCCACACACACTGGCTCTCACTGGGGTACGGGTCCCACACACACTGACTCTCACTGAGGTACGGGTCCCACACGCACTGATTCTCACTGAGGTACGGGTCCCACACGCACTGACTCTCACTGGGGTACGAGTCCCACACACACTGACTCTCACTGGGGTACGAGTCCCACACACACTGACTCTCACTGGGGTACGAGTCCCACACACACTGACTCTCACTGGGGTACAGGAGTCCCACACACACTGACTCTCACTTGGGTACAGGAGTCCCACACACACTGACTCTCACTGGGGTACGGGTCCCACACACACTGACTCTTACTGGGGTATGGGACCCACACACACTGACTCTCACTGGGGTACAGGAGTCCCACACACACTGACTCTCACTGGGGTACAGGAGTCCCACACACACTGACTCTCACTTGGGTACAGGAGTCCCACACACACTGACTCTCACTGGGGTACGGGTCCCACACACACTGACTCTCGCTGGGGTACAGGTCCCACACTCACTGACTCTCACTGGGGTACGGGTCCCACACTCACTGACTCTCACTGGGGTACGGGTCCCACACACACTGACTCTCACTGGGGTACAGGAGTCCCACACACACTGACTCTCACTGGGGTACAGGTCCCACACTCACTGACTCTCACTGGGGTACGGGTCCCACACACACTGACTCTCACTGGGGTACAGGTCCCACACTCACTGACTCTCACTGGGGTACGGGTCCCACACTCACTGACTCTCACTGGGGTACGGGTCCCACACACACTGACTCTCACTGGGGTACAGGAGTCCCACACACACTGACTCTCACTGGGGTACAGGTCCCACACTCACTGACTCTCACTGGGGTACGGGTCCCACACTCACTGACTCTCACTGAGGTACGGGTCCCACACACACTGACTCTCACTGGGGTACAGGTCCCACACTCACTGACTCTCACTGGGGTACGGGTCCCACACTCACTGACTCTCACTGGGGTACAGGAGTCCCACACACACTGACTCTCACTGGGGTACAGCTACCACTCACACACACTGACTCTCACTGGGGTACAGGTCCCACACTCACTGACTCTCACTGGGGTACGGGTCCCACACTCACTGACTCTCACTGGGGTACGGGTCCCACACTCACTGACTCTCACTGAGGTACAGGTCCCACACTCACTGACTCTCACTGGGGTACGGGTCCCACATTCACTGACTCTCACTGAGGTACGGGTTCCATCATGTCTCCCTTATGGGTGTTTTCTTGACGTGGCTGCAGCTCTCCCGAGTTCCACCGAACCCTGTAAAATCTCCCTGTTGTCGTTCCCGTGGGATTAACGGGGAATTCCTTGTCCTTCCAGAAAGGACCAGAATCTCCTATCTCCAGTGAACTGCTGGTACCTGCTCCTGAAACAGACTCGGCGCGAGAGCAAGGATCACGGCACTCTGAGTGAGATTTACAGCAGCAATATCATCCTCCGACTCTCACACATTTGTGAGGACGTCGCCCGACTCTCCAAGAAGGTAAAGGTCACCGGGGGTGTGTCTCAGACACGGGATCGCACCAGCCCAGACGGTGAGGTTTGCGGCTGCGCCCTCCACCGGGGTGGGGGGGCTGGGCGTTGCGGTGGGTCGCATAACGCGTTTGATCTCGCCCGCACTGGGCTCCATTCCCGGTCGGACTGACCATTTGATCCGTGGTATTTGAGGCGATGGGACAGAGCGGCATGTCAGCAGTTGCAATGAGCCACCCGCTTGGTGACGGCTGTTGCTGTGCATCAGCTGCACCCCTTCCAGGTAATGGCCCGCCTGACTTGTTGGTACTTTTCACCTGACTGCTTACCCCCTGGCACCGGGCAGTGACCCCTGGCACTGGCTGACGACCCACTTCGGTGGGAATGAACCATTCGAGCTGCCGAGGTGCATCCACATGTCAACATCCCTAAAAACTGACGATCTGGGCCGTCATCACATTGCAGTTTGTGGGATCTTGCTGTGCATCAGTCGGCTGTTGCCTCTCCTAAATTCAAACCGTTAAGGTTGCTGGACTCTGTTACGTTTTAAAAACTGTGATCTCCGATGCAGTGCGAAAAGGGACCTTTGAAGGAAACATGTGACCCTGCACCAATTCTGCCCAGAGACGAGCTCAGGGGTCTTGGTTACCCTGAGAGCAAGGAACCCAGGTCAGAGACCCCTTTGAAAGCAGGCTGCAAGGTTGTAACGCCTGAAGCACAATGGGTTTCGCTCTCCCAGACTCTCAGATGGTAAATAGGGAGCCCGGGGCTCTAACAATGCAAATGTGGTGTCAGGTTTTCGAGCGCGTCGATAAGATAGTGGGCAGTACCTTTCTCTGGCATTTAGTTCATGAGCTAACTACTAAGTACTGTTTAGTTAATGTTGCTCTTCAGTTTAGTTATCGCAATAGTCTTTCGAGGTAGAGCCTTGTTATGTAATCCTTTATTCGGTTTGGGAGTTCATATCTCTTGTTTTAAAGTTAACAGTCTCAATTGAGGTCGTAACGCAACCTCTGCCAAGAGCTGCTCAGTTGACTGTTAGCCGCTTCGGGACGGGCTGAGGTGGTGACGGGTGCTACAGAAGTGCAGGTCTGTCTTTCTCTAATCGATGCCTCCAAACCTGTGCTTCTGTTCGCAGAGTAAGGAGATCGGGATCCAGATGCAGGAGGAGCTCTTAAAGGTCACCAACGAGTTGCAGACGGTGAGTGTTGCACTGTCTCTCTCCCTTCGACAGGCTCGGGGGAGCCGGGGGGGCGGTGCGGGGTTATATTTGCCGCCCCGTTCCCGCAGCTGAGTGAACGCAGGGCTGACGTCGGCCGAGACGTGAGGGGAGGGGGGAATGCTCTCGCCCGCGATCCGAAAGGTCTCTGGTTCAAAAACCCCTACCGAGGGGCGATTAGCGACGGGCAATAAATGCTGGGCCCGACCAGCAACGCCCGCATCCCGTGAATGAATAAAAAAGACAGTCGCCCTTTAACCTTCTACATTCGAGGGAATCCAAGCCCCGGGCCTGTGCAACCTGTCCTCGTCATTTAACCCTTTCAGCCCCGGTATCGTTCTGATGAATCTGTGCTGCACGCCAACCACCCCCCCCCACCCCGCCCCGCCACCCCTCCCACTCCAAGGCCGACCCATCCTTCCGGGGGCACAGAACTGATTCCAGTTCTGCAGATGGGGTATGACCAGCTGCCGGCTGCAGAGGGAGGGGTTTTGCAGGGCTGGGGAGGGCGAAAGAGCAAGGGGGCAGTGGGATTAATTAGACAGCACTGTCAAAGAGCCAGCACGGGCGCAGTAGGCCGATGGCCTCCTCCTCCGCTGTACGATTTGGTCATTACAGGAAGGAAGGGACAGGCAGGGTGGGAGAGAGCAGGAAGGGACACCGCTGCGGCCGTCTGACCATCTGCACCCCCCTTTCGTGGTTCTCCCTTCTGCATCTCCCGGCAGGCCTTGAAGACGTATCGCATGTACCACCTGGAGAGTGTCAGCGCGGAGAACAAGCTGAAGGAGGTGGAGAGGCTGGAAGAGAAGCAGATGGGGAAATCCACGGAGCAGGGAGGGAGTCAACCGGGACTCGACAACAAGGCCACAAGACGGGGCTCGCTGCGTAAGATCGAGAAAATGAAGGAGAAGGTACAGCACGGGGGTTAGATACAGAGTAAAGCTCCCTCTACACTGTCCACATCAAACACTCCCAGGACAGGTACAGCATGGGGGTTAGATACAGAGTAAAGCTCCCTCTACACTGTCCCCCATCAAACACTCCCAGGACAGGTACAGCACGGGGGTTAGATACAGAGTAAAGCTTCCTCTACACTGTCCCCATCAAACACTCCCAGGACAGGTACAGCATGGGGGTTAGATACAGAGTAAAGCTCCCTCTACACTGTCCCCCATCAAACACTCTCAGGACAGGTACCGCACGGGAGTTAGATACAGACTAAATCTCCCTCTACACTGTCCCCATCAAACACTCTCAGGACAGGTACAGCACGGGGGTTAGATACAGAGTAAAGCTTCCTCTACACTGTCCCCATCAAACACTCCCAGGACAGGTACAGCATGGGGGTTAGATACAGAGTAAAGCTCCCTCTACACTGTCCCCCATCAAACACTCTCAGGACAGGTACCGCACGGGAGTTAGATACAGACTAAATCTCCCTCTACACTGTCCCCCATCAAACACTCTCAGGACAGGTACAGCATGGGGGTTAGATACAGAGTAAAGCTCCCTCTACACTGTCCCCATCAAACACTCTCAGGGCAGGTACAGCACAGGGTGAGAGAGGGAAGGGTTGTTGGAGTGTATGGGGAGTGGGGATGGATGGGGGTGTGTGGGGGAGATTGTCAGTTGCCCGGGCTCATTGCAGGGCAGTGCTGGGGTTCTCCTGCCATTACCTGTGCTGTTTCTCTCTCCCAGCGACAGGAGCGGTACCTGGAGAACGAGCTGAAATGCACAAAGGCGAGGAACGAGTACCTGCTGAACCTATCCATGGCTAATGCAGCTCTCAGCTCCTACTTCATCCACGACGTCTCGCTGCTCATCGATGTAGGTGACAGGCGCTCGGAACACGGGGGAGGGAGGGATGGGAGAGGGAGGTATTCGCTCCCAGGCCTGGGGGGAAGCCCCTGGAATATTCGATTGCTCAGGCTGGCACTGGGGCAAGCCTTGGAAGGTCCTGTGCTACTGTGTGTGTTGTGTGTCTGTGTCAGTGTCAGTGTCAGTGTCAGTGTCAGTGTCAGTGTCAGTGTCAGTGTCTGTGTCTGTGTCTGTGTCTGTGTCTGTGTCAGTGTCAGTGTCAGTGTCAGTGTCAGTGTCTGTGTCTGTGTCTGTGTCTGTGTCTGTGTCTGTGTCTGTGTCTGTGTCTGTGTTGTGTGTCCGTGTGTGTGTCTTTGTCTTTGTGTGTCCGTGTGTGTCTCTTTGTCTTTGTGTGTCTCTTTGTCTTTGTGTGTGTCTTTGTCTTTGTGTGTGTGTGTGTCTGTGTGTGTGTTGTGTGTCCGTGTGTGTCTCTTTGTCTTTGTGTGTCTTTGTGTGTGTCAGTGTCTGTGTGTGTGTGTGTCTGTCTGTGTGTGTTAGTGTCTGTGTCTGTGTGTGTGTCTGTGTGTGTCAGTGTCTGTGTGTCTGTGTGTGTGTCTTTGTCTGCGTGTGTCTTTGTCTGCGTGTGTCTTTGTCTGCGTGTGTCTTTGTCTGCGTGTGTCAGTGTCTGCGTGTGTGTCTGTGTGTGTGTCTCTGTGTCTCTGTGTCTCTGCACACATGCCCTCAGATCATTGCCTGTTTTGTTTCTCGGTCTCACTATCTCGGGGATGGATGCTGTTTGTCAGTAAAGTGGCCTCTGCTGAGAACCTGTGATATCTGCCTGCAGGCATTCTGAAACTGCTGCTTCTGACCGGGAGATCCCCTCCTCTGCTGCTGCAGAGTGACAGCTTCCCCTTTCACTCTGATTCACCTCCCCAGGTCCTCGGAGAATACCAGCCACTGCGAGGCTGAGCCCAACATTGGGCCTGGGCCCAGCCATTGCCGAGCGTTCAGGAAGAGGCAGTTCTGCCCATCGTACCGGTGCTGGCTCACTGAAGCAACAATGCAATTAATCCCAGCGCCCTCCCCCACCCCGCATCGCTGCTTCCCCGGCTGTGAGGGGAGCAGAATTGCTGTCGAGTGTGGAAAGGCTGAGGCCTGGCTGAGCTGAAAGCTGAACAGGAAGTGGTTGGAGAGGAAGCTGTTCCTCTCTGACTAAATGCAGCAGCTCCTGCTCCCATGGCTGTCCATCCACGCCACCTGGGCCCCGCTTAATAACCACGGGAGTCCCATTTCCCCTGCGCCTCCCACACGCTCGGCAGCTCCCGAAGCGCCTCACAGCGAGCGATCTACCTCTTTTTTGCAGTGTGCTCACTCTTGGCAACGGCAGCCGTTGTCCGCACAGCAAGCTCCCACAAGCAGCAATGTGATAATCATCAGATTATTCTCTTTTAGTGATGTTGGTGGAGAACTCGCCCTCTGACAGTGCGGCGCTCCCTCAGTACTGACCCTCCGGCAGTGCGGCGCTCCCTCAGTACTGACCCTCCGACAGTGCGGCACACTCTCAGTACTGACCCTCCGGCAGTGCAGCACTCCCTCAGTACTGACCCTCCGGCAGTGCGGCGCTCCCTCAATACTGACCCTCCGGCAGCACGGTGCTCCCTCAGTACTGACCCTCCGACAGTGCGGCGCTCCCTCAGTATTGACCCTCCGACAGTTCGGCGCTCCCTCAGTATTGACCCTCCGACAGTGCAGCGCTCCCTCAGTACTGACTCTCCGACAGTGCGGCACTCCCTCAGTATTGACCCTCCGACAGTGCAGCGCTCCCTCAGTACTGACTCTCCGACAGTGCAGTGCTCCCTCAGTACTGACCCTCCGACAGTGCGGCGCTCCCTCAGTACTGACCCTCCGACAGTGCGGCGCTCCCTCAGTACTGACCCTCCGACAGTGCGGCGCTTCCTCAGTATTGACCCTCCGACAGTGCGGCGCTCCCTCAGTACTGACCCTCAACAATGCAGCGCACCCTCAGTACTGACCCGACAACAGTGTGGTTTATAGAGGGGAATGTGAAGTCACTGAGCCACAAGTGATACCTCAATGCCACAGGCTTTTTATTTCCTGGTACTAGTGCAGAGTTCAGTGGCCGCCCAGCTTTACCTCACACACATACTCACTAAATGTATGTGAGGCCTGGCCGCAAGCACCTACACCTACACCACTTGGCCATCTCATGAGCCTAATCCCCGTCACAGCCAGGCATCAGGCATTCTCCTCCTTTCCACTCTCAGCCACGGGAACACTAAGATGATTGACATACCGCTCGTACAGTGTGATTTGTTAAACAAAAACCAGAAATGCTGGAAAATACGCAGCAGGTCAGGCAGCTGTGTGAGGTTCACATGCAGGAGCTGACACTGAGACACACACACGGGCCGTACAGGAGCTGACACTGAGACACACACACGGACCGTACAGGAGCTGACACTCAGACACACACACGGACCGTACAGGAGCTGACACTGAGACACACACACGGGCCGTACAGGAGCTGACACTGAGACACACACACGGGCCGTACAGGAGCTGACACTCAGACACACACACGGACCGTACAGGAGCTGACACTGAGACACACACACGGACCGTACAGGAGCTGACACTGAGACACACACACGGACCGTACAGGAGCTGACACTGAGACACACACACGGACCGTACAGGAGCTGACACTGAGACACACACACGGACCGTACAGGAGCTGACACTGAGACACACACACGGACCGTACAGGAGCTGACACTGAGACACACACACGGACCGTACAGGAGCGGACACTGAGACACACACACGGGCCGTACAGGAGCTGACACTGAGACACACACACGGACCGTACAGGAGCTGACACTGAGACACACACACGGACCGTACAGGAGCTGACACTGAGACACACACACGGACCGTACAGGAGCTGACACTG
The DNA here is from genome assembly GCF_036365525.1 of Heterodontus francisci. Classification (NCBI taxonomy): domain Eukaryota; kingdom Metazoa; phylum Chordata; class Chondrichthyes; order Heterodontiformes; family Heterodontidae; genus Heterodontus; species Heterodontus francisci. The sequence goes on from NW_027140525.1 coordinate 185,767, forward strand.
AGACACACACACGGACCGTACAGGAGCTGACACTGAGACACACACACGGACCGTACAGGAGCTGACACTGAGACACACACACGGACCGTACAGGAGCTGACACTGAGACACACACACGGGCCGTACAGGAGCTGACACTGAGACACACACACGGGCCGTACAGGAGCTGACACTGAGACACACACACGGACCGTACAGGAGCTGACACTCACACACACACACGGACCGTACAGGAGCTGACACTGAGACACACACACGGGCCGTACAGGAGCTGACACTGAGACACACACACGGGCCGTACAGGAGCTGACACTGAGACACACACACGGGCCGTACAGGAGCTGACACTGAGACACACACGGGCCGTACAGGAGCTGACACTGAGACACACACACGGGCCGTACAGGAGCTGACACTCAGACACACACACGGACCGTACAGGAGCTGACACTGAGACGCACACATGGACCATACAGGAGCTGACACTGAGACGCACACATGGGCTGTATAGGAGCTGACACTGAGACACACACGGACCGTACAGGAGCTGACACTGAGACACACACACGGACCGTACAGGAGCTGACGTAGAGACACACACACGGACCGTACAGGAGCTGACACTGAGACACACACACGGACCGTACAGGAGCTGACACTGAGACACACACACGGACCGCACAGGAGCTCACACTTGGACACACACACGGACCGTACAGGAGCTGACACTGAGACACACACACGGACCGTACAGGAGCTGACACAGAGACACACACACGGACCGCACAGGAGCTGACACTGAGACACACACGGGCCGTACAGGAGCTGACACTCAGACACACACACGGACCGTACAGGAGCTGACACTGAGACACACACACGGGCCATACAGGAGCTGACACTGAGACACACACGGGCCGTACAGGAGCTGACACTGAGACACACACACGGGCCGTACAGGAGCTGACACTGAGACACACACGGGCCGTACAGGAGCTGACACTCAGACACACACAAGGACCGTACAGGAGCTGACACTGAGACACACACACGGACCGTACAGGAGCTGACACTGAGACACACACACGGGCCGTACAGGAGCTGACACTGAGACACACACGGGCCGTACAGGAGCTGACACTGAGACACACACGGGCCGTACAGGAGCTGACACTCAGACACACACACGGACCGTACAGGAGCTGACACTGAGACACACACACGGACCGTACAGGAGCTGACACTGAGACACACACACGGGCCGTACAGGAGCTGACACTGAGACACACACACGGGCCGTACAGGAGCTGACACTCAGACACACACGGGCCGTACAGGAGCTGACACTCAGACACACACACGGACCGTACAGGAGCTGACACTGAGACACACACACGGACCGTACAGGAGCTGACACTGAGACACACACACAGACCGTACAGGAGCTGACGCTCAGACACACACACGGACTGTACAGGAGCTGACACTCAGACACACACACGGACCAAACAGGAGCTGACACTCAGACACACACACGGACCAAACAGGAGCTGACACTGAGACACACACATGGGCTGTATAGGAGCTGACACTGAGACACACACGGACCGTACAGGAGCTGACACTGAGACACACACACGGACCGTACAGGAGCTGACGCAGAGACACACACACGGACCGTACAGGAGCTGACACTGAGACACACACACGGACCGTACAGGAGCTGACACTGAGACACACACACGGACCGCACAGGAGCTCACACTTGGACACACACACGGACCGTACAGGAGCTGACACTGAGACACACACACGGACCGTACAGGAGCTGACACTGAGACACACACACGGACTGCACAGGAGCTCACACTTAGACACACACATGGACCGTACAGGAGCTGACACTGAGACACACACACAGACCGTACAGGAGCTGACACTGAGACACACACACGGACCGTACCGGAGCTGACACTGAGACACACACATGGGCCGTACAGGAGCTGATAGTGAGACGCACACACGGACCGTACAGGAGCTGACACTGAGATGCACACACGGACCGTACAGGAACTGACACTGAGACGCACACACGGACCGTACAGGAACTGACACTGAGACGCACACACGGGCCGTACAGGAGCTGACACTCAGACACACACACGGGCCATACAGGAGCTGACACTGAGACACACACGGACCGTACAGGAGCTGACACTGAGACACACACACGGACCGTACAGGAGCTGACACTGAGACACACACACGGACCGCACAGGAGCTCACACTTGGACACACACACGGACCGTACAGGAGCTGACACTGAGACACACACACGGACCGTACAGGAGCTGACACTGAGACACACACACGGACCGCACAGGAGCTCACACTTAGACACACACACGGACCGTACAGGAGCTGACACTGAGACACACACGGGCCGGTCAGGAGCTGACACTGAGACACACACACGGACCGTACCGGAGCTGACACTGAGACACACACACGGACCGTACAGGAGCTGACACTGAGACACACACATGGGCTGTATAGGAGCTGACACTGAGACACACACGGACCGTACCGGAGCTGACACTGAGACACACACACGGACCGTACAGGAGCTGACACTGAGACACACACACGGACCGCACAGGAGCTCACACTTAGACACACACACGGACCGCACAGGAGCTCACACTTAGACACACACACGGACCGTACAGGAGCTGACACTGAGACACACACGGACCGTAAAGGAGCTGACACTGAGACACACACACGGGCCGTACAGGAGCTGACACTCAGACACACACACGGACCAAACAGGAGCTGACACTGAGACGCACACATGGACCATTTAGGAGCTGACACTGAGACGCACACATGGGCCGTACAGGAGCTGACACTGAGACACACACGGACCGTACAGGAGCTGACGCAGAGACACACACACGGACCGTACAGGAGCTGACACTGAGACACACACACGGACCGTACAGGAGCTGACACTGAGACACACACACGGACCGTACAGGAGCTGACACTGAGACACACACACGGACCGCACAGGAGCTCACACTTGGACACACACACGGACCGTACAGGAGCTGACACTGAGACACACACACGGACCGTACAGGAGCTGACACTGAGACACACACACGGACCGCACAGGAGCTCACACTTAGACACACACACGGACCGTACAGGAGCTGACACTGAGACACACACGGGCCGGTCAGGAGCTTTTTTAGAATTAGAATTAGAATTAGAATATTACAGCGCAGTACAGGCCCTTCGGCCCTCGATGTTGCGCCGATCATCTGACCTACACTATTCCATTTACATCCATATGTCTATCCAATGACCACTTAAATGCCCTTAAAGTTGGCGAGTCTACTACTGTTGCAGGCAGGGCGTTCCACGCCCCTACTACTCTCTGCGTAAAGAAACTACCTCTGACATCTGTCCTATATCTTTCACCCCTCAACTTAAAGCTATGTCCCCTCGTGTTTGCCATCCTCATCCGAGGAAAAAGACTCTCACTATCCACCCTATCTAACCCTCTGATTATCTTGTATGTCTCTATTAAGTCACCTCTCCTCCTCCTTCTCTCTAACGAAAACAACCCCAAGTCCCTCAGCCTTTCCTCGTAAGACCTTCCTTCCATACCAGGCAACATCCTAGTAAATCTCCTCTGCACCCTTTCCAAAGCTTCGACATCCTTCCTATAATACGGTGACCAGAACTGCACGCAATACTCCAGGTGCGGCCTCACCAGAGTTTTGTCCAGCTGCAGCATGACCCCGTGGCTCTGAAACTCGATCCCCCTACTAATAAAGGCTAACACACCATATGCCTTCTGAACAGCCCTATTAACCTGGGTAGCAACTTTCAGGGATTTATGTACCTGGATACCAAGATCTCTCTGCTCATCTACACTACCAAGAATCTTCCCATTAGCCCAGTACTCTGCATTGCTGTTACTCCTTCCAAAGTGAATCACCTCACACTTCTCCGCATTAAACTCCATTTGCCATCTCTCAGCCCAGCTCTGCAGCCTATCTATGTCCCTCTGTACCCTACAACACCCTTCGACACTATCCACAACTCCACCGACCTTCGTGTCATCCGCAAATTTACTAACCCACCCTTCTACACCCTCATCCAGGTCGTTTATAAAAATGACAAACAGCAGTGGCCCCAAAACAGAACCTTGCGGTACACCACTAGTAACTAAACTCCAGGATGAACATTTGCCATCAACCACCACCCTCTGTCTTCTTTCAGCTAGCCAATCTCTGATCCAAAGCTCTAAATCACCTTCAACCCCATACTTGCGTATTTTCTGCAATAGCCTACCGTGGGGACACTGAGACACACACACGGACCGTACCGGAGCTGACACTGAGACACACACATGGGCCGTACAGGAGCTGATACTGAGACGCACACACGGAGCGTACAGGAACTGACACTGAGACGCACACACGGACTGTACAGGAGCTGACACTGAGACGCACACACGGACCATACAGGAACTGACACTGAGACGCACACACGGACCGTACAGGAGCTGACACTGAGACGCACACACGGACCGTACAGGAGCTGACACTGAGACGCACACACGGACCGTACAGGAGCTGACACTGAGACGCACACACGGACCGTACAGGAGCTGACACTGAGACGCACACACGGACCGTACAGGAGCTGACACTGAGACGCACACACGGACCGTACAGGAGCTGACACTGAGACACACACACGGACCGTACAGGAGCTGACACTGAGACACACACACGGACCGTACAGGAGCTGACACTGAGACACACACACGGACCGCACAGGAGCTCACACTCAGACACACACACGGACCGGACAGGAGCTGACACTGAGACACACACGGGCCATACAGGAGCTGACACTGAGACACACACACGGACCGTACCGGAGCTGACACTGAGACACACACATGGGCCGTACAGGAGCTGATACTGAGATGCACACACGGACCGTACAGGAACTGACACTCAGACGCACACATGGACCGCACACACGGACCGTACAGGAACTGACACTGAGACACACACACGGACCGTACAGGAGCTGACACTGAGACACACACACGGACCGTACAGGAGCTGACACTGAGACACACACACGGACCGTACAGGAGCTGACACTGAGACACACACACGGACTGTCCAGGAGCTGACACTGAGACGCACACACGGACCGTACAGGAACTGACACTGAGACGCACACACGGACCGTACAGGAACTGACACTGAGACGCACACACGGACCGTACAGGAGCTGACACTGAGACGCACACACGGACCGTACAGGAACTGACACTGAGACGCACCCACGGACCGTACAGGAACTGACACTGAGACGCACACACGGACCGTACAGGAGCTGACACTGAGACGCACACACGGACCGTACAGGAGCTGACACTGAGACACACACACGGACCGTACAGGAGCTGACACTGAGACACACACGGGCCGGTCAGGAGCTGACACTGAGACACACACACGGACCGTACCGGAGCTGACACTGAGACACACACACGGGCCGTACAGGAGCTGATACTGAGACGCACACACGGACCGTACAGGAACTGACACTGAGACGCACACACGGACCGTACAGGAGCTGACACTGAGACGCACACACGGACCATACAGGAACTGACACTGAGACGCACACACGGACCGTACAGGAGCTGACACTGAGACGCACACACGGATCGTACAGGAGCTGACACTGAGACGCACACACGGACCGTACAGGAGCTGACACTGAGACGCACACACGGACCGTACAGGAGCTGACACTGAGACGCACACACGGACCGTACAGGAGCTGACACTGAGACGCACACACGGACCGTACAGGAGCTGACACTGAGACGCACACACGGACCGTACAGGAGCTGACACTGAGACGCACACACGGACCGTACAGGAGCTGACACTGAGACACACACACGGACCGTACAGGAGCTGACACTGAGACGCACACACGGACCGTACAGGAGCTGACACTGAGACACACACACGGACCGCACAGGAGCTCACACTTAGACACACACACGGACCGGACAGGAGCTGACACTGAGACACACACGGGCCATACAGGAGCTGACACTGAGACACACACACGGACCGTACCGGAGTTGACACTGAGACACACACATGGGCCGTACAGGAGCTGATACTGAGATGCACACACGGACCGTACAGGAACTGACACTCAGACGCACAAATGGACCGTACAGGAGCTGACACTGAGACGCACACACGGACCGTACAGGAGCTGACACTGAGACGCACACACGGACCGTACAGGAGCTGACACTGAGACGCACACACGGACCGTACGGGAGCTGACACTGAGACACACACACGGACCGTACAGGAGCTGACACTGAGACACACACACGGACCGTACAGGAGCTGACACTGAGACACACACACGGACCGCACAGGAGCTCACACTTAGACACACACACGGACCGGACAGGAGCTGACACTGAGACACACACGGGCCATACAGGAGCTGACACTGAGACACACACACGGACCGTACCGGAGCTGACACTGAGACACACACATGGGCCGTACAGGAGCTGATACTGAGATGCACACACGGACCGTACAGGAACTGACACTCAGACGCACACATGGACCGTACAGGAGCTGACACTGAGACGCACACACGGACCGTACAGGAACTGACACTGAGACACACACACGGACCGGACAGGAGCTGTCACTGAGACACACACGGGCCATACAGGAGCTGACACTGAGACACACACATGGACCATACCGGAGCTGACACTGAGACACACACATGGGCCGTACAGGAGCTGATACTGAGATGCACACACGGACCATACAGGAACTGACACTCAGACGCACACATGGACCGTACAGGAGCTGACACTGAGACGCACACACGGACCGTACAGGTACTGACACTGAGACGCACACACGGACCGTACAGGAGCTGACACTGAGACACACACACGGACCGTACAGGAGCTGACACTGAGACACACACACGGACCGCACAGGAGCTCACACTTCGACACACACACGGACCGTACAGGAGCTCACACTTAGACACACACACGGACCGTCCAGGAGCTGACACTGAGACACACACGGGCCGGTCAGGAGCTGACACTGAGACACACACACGGACCGTACCGGAGCTGACACTGAGACACACACATGGGCCGTACAGGAGCTGATACTGAGACGCACACACGGACCGTACAGGAGCTGACACTGAGACGCACACACGGACCGTACAGGAGCTGACACTGAGACGCACACACGGACCGTACAGGAACTGACACTGAGACGCACACACGGACCGTACAGGAACTGATACTGAGATGCACACACGGACCGTACAGGAACTGACACTCAGACGCACACATGGACCGTACAGGAGCTGACACTGAGACGCACACACGGACCGTACAGGAACTGACACTGAGACGCACACACGGACCGTACAGGAGCTGACACTGAGACGCACACACGGACCGTACAGGAGCTGACACTGAGACACACACACGGACCGTACAGGAGCTGACACTGAAACACACACACGGACTGTCCAGGAGCTGACACTGAGACACACACACGGACCGTACAGGAGCTGACACTGAGACACGCACGGACTGTACAGGAGCTGACACTGAGACGCACACACGGACCGTACAGGAGCTGACACTGAGACACACACGGACTGTACAGGAGCTGACACTGAGACACACACAAGGACCGTACAGGAGCTGACACTGAGACACACACGCGGACCGTACAGGAGCTGTCACTGAGACACACGCGGGCTGTACAGGCGCTGACACTGAGACACACACATGGACCGTACAGGAGCTGACACTGAGACACACACGCGGACCGTACAGGAGCTGACACTGAGACACACGCGGGCTGTACAGGCGCTGACACTGAGACACACACACGGACCGTACAGGAGCTGACACTGAGACACACACGGACTGTACAGGAGCTGACACTGAGACGCACACATGGACCGTACAGGAGCTGACACTGAGACACACACGGACCGTACAGGAGCTGACACTAAGACACACACACGCACCGTACAGGAGCTGACACTGAGACACACACACGGTCTGTAATGCAGCATTGTGCAGTGATACTAACCCTGGTCTCTCCCTCTGGCAGTGTTGGGACTTGGGGTTCCACTCGTCGCTGAGCCGTACGCTGAGGACGTACCTGTCAGCCGAGACCTGTGCGGAGACCTCCCGCCGTGACGGCCTGAACCTGATCGAAACGGCGGTGGACGGCCTGGACCCTCAGAGTGACAAGACCAAGATCATGGACATCAATTTCAATGCCTTCTGCCTGCCTCACAAGTTCGAGTTTCTACCACACGACCAGGACCAGGTGCTTAACCCCTTCCCCTCCCTGTTTGCCGCGCGCCCTTTAACCCCGGCAGCATCAGAATCGGTGGTCCAGAGGCCGGTTCCCAAAGCGGAGAGGCTGGAAATTTCATTTAAATTTGCTCGTTGGCGATGTGGGCGATCATGTCGAATGAGCCAGAACAGAGGGGGTCCATTCGTCCCATCGTGTCCGTGCTGGCTCACTGAAGGAGCAATTTACCTGGTGCCGCTCCCTTGCCTTCTCCCCGTAGCCCTGCACAATCTTCCTTTTCAGATTGTTATTCCGTTCTCTTTTGAAAGCCTCGATTGAATCTGCCTTCCACCACGCTCTCGGGCAGTGCATTCCACATCCTAACCACTCGCTACGTAAAAAAATGTGTTCACTCCTGTCGCTGTTGCATCTTTTGCCAATCACCTTCAACCGGTGTCCTCTGGTTCTCGATCCTTCCACCCAGTGGGAACAGTTTCTCCCTATCTACTCTGTCCAGACCCCTCACGGTTTTGCGCACCTCGATCAAATCTCCCCTCAGCCTTCTCTTCTCGAAGGATGCTTTATTATGCTTTGTTAACCGCTCTCTCAACCTGTCCTGCCACCTTCAATGACTTCTGCACATATACACCCAGGTCCCTCTGCTCCTGCACCCCTTTTAGAATTGTACCCTTTATTCTATATTGTCTCTCCATGTTCTTCCTTCCAAAATGAATCAGATACATTTCTCTGCATTGAACTTCATCTGCCACCTGTCTGCCCACTCCACCAACTTGTCTATGTCCTTTTGAAGTTCCTCCTCACAGTTCACAGGATTGCCAAGTTTCGCAAACTTTGAAATTGTGCCCTTTACGTCAAGGTCTAGGACATTAATATGTATCAGGAAAAGCAAGGGTCCCAACACTGATCCCTGGGGAACTCCACCACAAACCTTCCTCCAAACCCGAAAAACATCCATTAACCACTACTCTGTGTTTCCTGTCACTCAGCCAGTTTTATTTATTTTTTTATTTTTTATTTATTTAGAGATACAGCACTGAAACAGGCCCTTCGGCCCACCGAGTCTGTGCCGACCAAGAACCACCCATTTATACTAATCCTACAGTAATCCCATAATCCCTCGACTACCTACACTAGGGGCAATTTACAATGGCCAATTTACCTATCACCTGCAAGTCTTTGGCAGTGGGAGGAAACCGGGGCACCCGGCGAAAACCCACACGGTCACAGGGAGAACTTGCAAACTCCGCACAGGCAGTACCCAGAACTGAACCCGGGTCCCTGGAGCTGTGAGGCTGCGGTGCTAACCACTGCGCCACTGTGCCACCCTTTTATATCCATGTTGCTACCGTCCCTTTTATTCCATTAGCTACAAGTTTGCTCACAAGTCTGTTGTGTGGCACTGTATCAAACGCCTTTTGAAAGTCCATGTACACCACATCAACAGCATTGCCCTCATCAACACTCTCTGTTACCTCCTCAAAAAACTCCAGCAAGTTAGTTAAACATGATTTTCCCTGAACAAATCCGTGCTGGCTTTCCTTAATTAACCCGCATTTGTCCATGTGACTATTAATTTTGTCCTGCAATATCATTTCTCGAAGCTTCCTTACCGGTGAGATTCAACTGACTGGCCTGTAGTTGCTGGGTGCTTCCTAAAAACCCTTTTTGAACAAGGGTATAACATTTTCAATTCTCCGGTTCTCTGGCACCACCGCCGAGTCGGAGGAAGACTGGAAAATTATGGCCGGTGCCTCTGCAATTTCCACCCTCACTTCCTTTAGTATCCTTGGATGCATCTCATCTGGTCCTGGAGCTTTATCAACTTGAAGTACAGACAGCCTGTCCAATACCACCTCCTTATCAATTTTAAACCCTTCAAGTGTCTGAATTACCCCCTCATTCACCCTGACCCACACACCATCTTCTTCCTTGGTAAAGACAGATTTAATACCTCAGCTATGCCCCCTGCCTCCATGCCTAAATCCCCTTTTTGGTCCCTAATCGGCCCCACTCCTCCTTTCACCACCCTTTAACTATTTATATACCGAAAGAAGACTTTTAGATTCCCTTTTATGTTAGCTGCCAGTCTCTTCTCATACTCTCTCTTTGCTTCATCGATTCCCCTCTGAATCTTCTATATTCAGCCTGGTCCTCCATTGTATCATCCACCTGACGTCTGTCATAAGCACACTTTTTCTTCATCTTCATCTCAATCTCTTTCGTCATCCAGGGGGCTCTGGATTTATTTGCCCTACCCTTTCCCCTTCGCGGGAAAAAGCCTTGACTGTGCTCAAATTGTCTCCTCTTTAAAGACAGCCCACGTTCAGATGCAGTTTTGCCTGCTAACCTTTGATTGCAGCTTGTCTGGGTCAGTTCCATTCTTAACCCACTGAAGTTGGCTTTCCCCCAGTTGACTATTCTTACTCTGGGTCGTTCCTTGCCCTTTTTCACAGCCAATCTAAACCTTATAATAGCAATGATCACTGTCCCTTAAATGTTCCCCTACTTCATCCACTTGGCCCGCCACATTCCCACGAACCAGGTCCAGCAGTGCTGTAGAAAATTCTCCTGAATACACTGGCTCCTCTCTGGCCCCTCACTGCTCTTTACTACAGTGCAGTGTGGTAAATGGTTGTTTCTCAGACTGGCGGATGGCAGACAGTGGGGTTCCCCCAAAGGTCAGTGTTGGGTCTTCTGTTTTTTTTCTATATATAAACGACTTGGATCTTGGAATGCAGAGTACAATCTCAAAATTTGCCGATGACACCAAACAGGGAGGATGATATGAACTGCCTGCAACAGGACATAGACAGGCGAGCAGAGTGGGCAGACAGGTGGCAGATGGAGTTTAATAGAAGGAGTGTGAGGTGATGCATTTTGGCAGAAGGGATAGGGAGAGGCAATATAGACTTAATGACACAGTTCTAAAGAGCGTGCAGTAACAGAGGGACCTGGGGGTGCATGTGCATCGATCTTTGAAGGTGGCGGGACATATTGAGAGAGTGGTTAGTGAAGCATATGGGATCTTGGGCTTCATAAATAGAGGCATTGAGTACAAAAGCAGGGAAGTTATGCTGAACATTTATAAAGCTCTGGTTAGGCTCCAACTGGAGTATTGTGTCCAGTTCTGGTCACCACACTTTAGGAAGGATGTGAGGGTCCTTGAGAGGGTAGCAGAGGAGATTTACCGGGATGGTTCCTGGGATGAGGGATGTTAGCTGCAAAGCCAGGTTGGAGAAGCTGGGGTTGTTCTCCCCGGAGCAAAGGAGATTGAGGGGAGATTTAATAGAAGTGTACAGGATTGAGAGGTTTAGATAAAAACTGTTCCCATTAATAAATGGTACAAGGACTAGGGGACACAGATCGAAGGTTTTGGGTAAGAGATGCGGGGGAGGGATAGAGCAGGACTGACGGGATTGCTTTGCAGAGAGCTGGCATGGACTCGATGGGCCGAATGACCTCCTCCTATGCCCCAGATGACTCTGTAAAATCTCCCCTTCACCCTCTCTTGGTCTAAGCAGAGCAATCCCAGCTTCTCCCAGTCTCTCCACATTAACGACAATTCTAAAGGGGGTGCAGGACCAGAGGGACCTGGGTGGCAGCATTTTGTGTCAGTTATTTGTCACACAATTCCTAAAGCCCCCTCATCCCTGGGACCATTCTCAGCAAATCTTTTCCACGCCCTTCCCAAAGCCTCAGCATCCTTCTTCACGTGTGGTGCCCAGAATTGGACACAATCCCCCAGGTGGGAGACTAACTCCCTTCCTTTTGTGCTCCGTGCCTCCGTTTAAAGCCCAGGACCCTGTCTGCTGTGTTTCCGCCGTCTCCCAAACTTAGAAAGGAGACGGCTGAGGGGGAGACCTGATGTAGAGATCTGGAAGATTATGAAAGGATTCGATCGGGTAGACGTACAGAAGATGTTTCCACTTGTGGGGCGGGGGGGAGAGACCAGAACTAGGGGACCATCAATATCAGACAGTCACTAATAAATCCGATGGGGAATTCAGGAGAAACTCCTTTCCCCAGAGAGTGGTGAGAATGTGGAACTCGCTCCCACAGGGAGTGGTTGTGGTGAATAGTATCGATGTATTTAAGGGGGAAGCTGGACAAACACACGAGGGGGGGAAAGGTATAGGGGGATGATTCCCGTGCCGTAAAATTCTAAGCAAATTGATTGTTTGCGGTTGAACGATTCCTATGTTGCCCCATCCTCCTGCTTTCACCAGGTCCTAAAGCAAATCTGGTCTCAATGAAAGTTCCCTGGTGCATGGAGTAAGTTCCCTTTTCGGGGGGGTAAAGAGGAAGCTGGATTACGTTGTTCCCCACAGGCGGAACGCCGAGCCTCTGAGACAGGGGAAGTGTTACCGCATGATAATATTCCACAGGAGTGCGTGTTCAAACAGAAATCAAAAACGAAAGAAAGGTCAGACTGGGCTGAATTTTACCAGCTCCCCAATTCCCCCGGCGTCAGGGGACGTGGTGGATGCGAGGGAACGGTCCAGATAATACTTCTGAGAGGGGCCTACTGACACTGACACACTCCCCAGGGACCCTCTGTAAATACTGACACACTCCCCAGGGACCCACTGTAAATACTGACACACTCCCCGGGGACCCCCCTGTAAATACTGACACACTCCCCGGGGACCCCCCTGTAAATACTGACACACTCCCCAGGGACCCACTGTAAATACTGACACACTCCCCGGGGACCCCCTGAAAATACTGACACACTCCCCGGGGACTCCCTGTAAATACTGACACACTCCCCGGGGACCCCCTGTAAATACTGACACACTCCCCGGGGATCCCCTGTAAATACTGACACACTCCCCGGGGACCCTCTGTAAATACTGACACACTCCCCGGGGACCCCCCTGTAAATACTGACACACTCCCCGGGGACCCCCTGTAAATACTGACACACTCCCCGGGGATCCCCTGTAAATACTGACACACTCCCCAGGAACCCACTGTAAATACTGACACACTCCCCAGGAACCCACTGTAAATACTGACACACTCCCCGGGGACCCCCTGTAAATACTGACACACTCCCCGGGGATCCCCTGTAAATACTGACACACTCCCCAGGAACCCACTGTAAATACTGACACACTCCCCGGGGACCCCCTGTAAATACTGACACACTCCCCGGGGACCCCCCTGTAAATACTGACACACTCCCCAGGAACCCACTGTAAATACTGACACACTCCCCAGGGACCCCCTGTAAATACTGACACACTCCCCAGGGACCCCCTGTAAATACTGACACACTCCCCGGGGACCCCCTGTAAATACTGACACACTCCCCAGGAACCCACTGTAAATACTGACACACTCCCCAGGGACCCCCTGTAAATACTGACACACTCCCCGGGGACCCCCTGTAAATACTGACACACTCCCCGGGGACCCCCTGTAAATACTGACACACTCCCCAGGAACCCACTGTAAATACTGACACACTCCCCAGGGACCCCCTGTAAATACTGACACACTCCCCAGGAACCCACTGTAAATACTGACACACTCCCCAGGGACCCCCTGTAAATACTGACACACTCCCCGGGGACCCCCTGTAAATACTGACACACTCCCCAGGACCCCCTGTAAATACTGACACACTCCCCAGGAACCCACTGTAAATACTGACACACTCCCCAGGAACCCACTGTAAATACTGACACACTCCCCAGGAACCCACTGTAAATACTGACACACTCCCCAGGGACCCACTGTAAATACTGACACACTCCCCGGGGACCCACTGTAAATACTGACACACTCCCCGGGGACCCCCCTGTAAATACTGACACACTCCCCAGGGACCCCCTGTAAATACTGACACACTCCCCAGGACCCCCTGTAAATACTGACACACTCCCCGGGGACCTCCTGTATACACTGACACACTCCCCGGGGACCCCCTGTAAATACTGACACACTCCCCGGTGACCCTCTGTAAATACTGACACACTCCCCAGGAACCCACTGTAAATACTGACACACTCCCCAGGAACCCACTGTAAATACTGACACACTCCCCGGGGACCTCCTGTATACACTGACACACTCCCCGGGGACCCACTGTAAATACTGACACACTCCCCGGGGACCCACTGTAAATACTGACACACTCCCCGGGGACCCCCTGTAAATACTGACACACTCCCCGGGGACCTCCTGTAAATACTGACACACTCCCCCGGGGACCCCCTGTAAATACTGACACACTCCCCAGGAACCCACTGTAAATACTGACACACTCCCCAGGAACCCACTGTAAATACTGACACACTCCCCGGGGACCCCCTGTAAATACTGACACACTCCCCGGGGACCTCCTGTAAATACTGACACACTCCCCCGGGGACCCCCTTGTAAATACTGACACACTCCCCGGTGACCCTCTGTAAATACTGACACACTCCCCCGGGGACCCCCCTGTAAATACTGACACACTCCCCGGGGAACCCTTGTAAATACTGACACACTCCCCGGTGACCCTCTGTAAATACTGACACACTCCCCGGTGACCCTCTGTAAATACTGACACACTCCCCCGGGGACCCCCCTGTAAATACTGACACACTCCCCGGGGACCCTCTGTAAATACTGACACACTCCCCGGGGACCCCCTGTAAATACTGACACACTCCCCGGGGACCCCCTGTAAATACTGACACACTCCCCGGTGACCCTCTGTAAATACTGACACACTCCCCCGGGGACCCCCCTGTAAATACTGACACACTCCCCGGGGACCCTCTGTAAATACTGACACACTCCCCGGGGACCCCCTGTAAATACTGACACACTCCCCGGGGACCCCCTGTAAATACTGACACACTCCCTAGGGACCCACTGTAAATACTGACACACTCCCCGGGGACCCCCTGTAAATACTGACACACTCCCTAGGGACCCACTGTAAATACTGACACACTCCCCGGGGACCTCCTGTAAATACTGACACACTCCCCAGGAACCCACTGTAAATACTGACACACTCCCCGGGAACCCACTGTAAATACTGACACACTCCCCGGGGACCTCCTGTAAATACTGACACACTCCCCGGGGACCTCCTGTAAATACTGACACACTCCCCCGGGGACCCCCCTGTAAATACTGACACACTCCCCGGGGACCCCCTGTAAATACTGACACACTCCCCGGGGACCTCCTGTAAATACTGACACACTCCCCAGGAACCCACTGTAAATACTGACACACTCCCCGGGGACCTCCTGTATACACTGACACACTCCCCGGGGACCCACTGTAAATACTGACACACTCCCCGGGGACCCACTGTAAATACTGACACACTCCCCAGGGACCTCCTGTAAATACTGACACACTCCCCGGGGACCCCCTGTAAATACTGACACACTCCCCGAGGACCTCCTGTAAATACTGACACACTCCCCAGGGACCCCCTGTAAATACTGACACACTCCCCGAGGACCTCCTGTAAATACTGACACACTCCCCGAGGACCCCCTGTAAATACTGACACACTCCCCGAGGACCTCCTGTAAATACTGACACACTCCCCAGGGACCTCCTGTAAATACTGACACACTCCCCGAGGACCTCCTGTAAATACTGACACACTCCCCAGGGACCTCCTGTAAATACTGACACACTCCCCGAGGACCTCCTGTAAATACTGACACACTCCCCAGGGACCTCCTGTAAATACTGACACACTCCCCGAGGACCTCCTGTAAATACTGACACACTCCCCGAGGACCTCCTGTAAATACTGACACACTCCCCGAGGACCTCCTGTAAATACTGACACACTCCCCGAGGACCCCCTGTAAATACTGACACACTTCCCAGGGACCTCCTGTAAATACTGACACACTCCCCGAGGACCTCCTGTAAATACTGACACACTCCCCAGGGACCTCCTGTAAATACTGACACACTCCCCAGGGACCTCCTGTAAATACTGACACACTCCCCGAGGACCTCCTGTAAATACTGACACACTCCCCAGGGACCCCCTGTAAATACTGACACACTCCCCGAGGACCCCCTGTAAATACTGACACACTTCCCAGGGACCTCCTGTAAATACTGACACACTCCCCAGGAACCCACTGTAAATACTGACACACTCCCCCGGGGACCCCCTGTAAATACTGACACACTCCCCAGGAACCCACTGTAAATACTGACACACTCCCCAGGAACCCACTGTAAATACTGACACACTCCCCGGGGACCCCCTGTAAATACTGACACACTCCCCGGGGACCTCCTGTAAATACTGACACACTCCCCCGGGGACCCCCTTGTAAATACTGACACACTCCCCGGTGACCCTCTGTAAATACTGACACACTCCCCCGGGGACCCCCCTGTAAATACTGACACACTCCCCGGGGAACCCTTGTAAATACTGACACACTCCCCGGTGACCCTCTGTAAATACTGACACACTCCCCGGTGACCCTCTGTAAATACTGACACACTCCCCCGGGGACCCCCCTGTAAATACTGACACACTCCCCGGGGACCCTCTGTAAATACTGACACACTCCCCGGGGACCCCCTGTAAATACTGACACACTCCCCGGGGACCCCCTGTAAATACTGACACACTCCCCGGTGACCCTCTGTAAATACTGACACACTCCCCCGGGGACCCCCCTGTAAATACTGACACACTCCCCGGGGACCCTCTGTAAATACTGACACACTCCCCGGGGACCCCCTGTAAATACTGACACACTCCCCGGGGACCCCCTGTAAATACTGACACACTCCCTAGGGACCCACTGTAAATACTGACACACTCCCCGGGGACCCCCTGTAAATACTGACACACTCCCTAGGGACCCACTGTAAATACTGACACACTCCCCGGGGACCTCCTGTAAATACTGACACACTCCCCAGGAACCCACTGTAAATACTGACACACTCCCCGGGAACCCACTGTAAATACTGACACACTCCCCGGGGACCTCCTGTAAATACTGACACACTCCCCCGGGGACCCCCCTGTAAATACTGACACACTCCCCGGGGACCCCCTGTAAATACTGACACACTCCCCGGGGACCTCCTGTAAATACTGACACACTCCCCAGGAACCCACTGTAAATACTGACACACTCCCCGGGGACCTCCTGTATACACTGACACACTCCCCGGGGACCCACTGTAAATACTGACACACTCCCCGGGGACCCACTGTAAATACTGACACACTCCCCAGGGACCTCCTGTAAATACTGACACACTCCCCGGGGACCCCCTGTAAATACTGACACACTCCCCGAGGACCTCCTGTAAATACTGACACACTCCCCAGGGACCCCCTGTAAATACTGACACACTCCCCGAGGACCTCCTGTAAATACTGACACACTCCCCGAGGACCCCCTGTAAATACTGACACACTCCCCGAGGACCTCCTGTAAATACTGACACACTCCCCAGGGACCTCCTGTAAATACTGACACACTCCCCGAGGACCTCCTGTAAATACTGACACACTCCCCAGGGACCTCCTGTAAATACTGACACACTCCCCGAGGACCTCCTGTAAATACTGAC
The DNA here is from genome assembly GCF_036365525.1 of Heterodontus francisci. Classification (NCBI taxonomy): domain Eukaryota; kingdom Metazoa; phylum Chordata; class Chondrichthyes; order Heterodontiformes; family Heterodontidae; genus Heterodontus; species Heterodontus francisci. The sequence goes on from NW_027140525.1 coordinate 203,814, forward strand.
ACACTCCCCAGGGACCTCCTGTAAATACTGACACACTCCCCGAGGACCTCCTGTAAATACTGACACACTCCCCGAGGACCTCCTGTAAATACTGACACACTCCCCGAGGACCTCCTGTAAATACTGACACACTCCCCGAGGACCTCCTGTAAATACTGACACACTCCCCGAGGACCCCCTGTAAATACTGACACACTTCCCAGGGACCTCCTGTAAATACTGACACACTCCCCGAGGACCTCCTGTAAATACTGACACACTCCCCAGGGACCTCCTGTAAATACTGACACACTCCCCGAGGACCTCCTGTAAATACTGACACACTCCCCAGGGACCCCCTGTAAATACTGACACACTCCCCAGGGACCTCCTGTAAATACTGACACACTCCCCGAGGACCTCCTGTAAATACTGACACACTCCCCAGGGACCCCCTGTAAATACTGACACACTCCCCGAGGACCCCCTGTAAATACTGACACACTTCCCAGGGACCTCCTGTAAATACTGACACACTCCCCGAGGACCCCCTGTAAATACTGACACACTTCCCAGGGACCTCCTGTAAATACTGACACACTCCCCAGGGACCCCCTGTAAATACTGACACACTCCCCGGGGACCTCCTGTAAATACTGACACACTCCCCAGGGACCTCCTGTAAATACTGACACACTCCCCGAGGACCTCCTGTAAATACTGACACACTCCCCAGGGACCCCCTGTAAATACTGACACACTCCCCGAGGACCCCCTGTAAATACTGACACACTTCCCAGGGACCTCCTGTAAATACTGACACACTCCCCGAGGACCCCCTGTAAATACTGACACACTTCCCAGGGACCTCCTGTAAATACTGACACACTTCCCAGGGACCTCCTGTAAATACTGACACACTCCCCAGGGACCCACTGTAAATACTGACACACTCCCCAGGGACCTCCTGTAAATACTGACACACTCCCCGAGGACCCCCTGTAAATACTGACACACTCCCCAGGGACCTCCTGTAAATACTGACACACTCCCCAGGGACCCACTGTAAATACTGACACACTCCCCGAGGACCTCCTGTAAATACTGACACACTCCCCGAGGACCTCCTGTAAATACTGACACACTCCCCGAGGACCTCCTGTAAATACTGACACACTCCCCGAGGACCTCCTGTAAATACTGACACACTCCCCGAGGACCCCCTGTAAATACTGACACACTCCCCGAGGACCTCCTGTAAATACTGACACACTCCCCGAGGACCTCCTGTAAATACTGACACACTCCCCTGGGACCTCCTGTAAATACTGACACACTCCCCGAGGACCTCCTGTAAATACTGACACACTCCCCGGGGACCTCCTGTAAATACTGACACACTCCCCGGGGAACCCACTGTAAATACTGACACACTCCCCAGGACCCCCTGTAAATACTGACACACTTCCCAGGGACCTCCTGTAAATACTGACACACTCCCCGGGGAACCCACTGTAAATACTGACACACTCCCCAGGACCCCCTGTATACACTGACACACTCCCCGGGGACCCACTGTAAATACTGACACACTCCCCAGGGACCTCCTGTAAATACTGACACACTCCCCAGGGACCCACTGTAAATACTGACACACTCCCCAGGACCCCCTGTATACACTGACACACTCCCCGGGGACCCCCTGTAAATACTGACACACTCCCCAGGGACCTCCTGTAAATACTGACACACTCCCCAGGACCCCCTGTAAATACTGACACACTCCCCGGGGAACCCACTGTAAATACTGACACACTCCCCAGGACCCCCTGTAAATACTGACACACTCCCCGGGGACCCACTCTAAATACTGACACACTCCCCAGGACCCCCTGTAAATACTGACACACTCCCCGGGGAACCCACTGTAAATACTGACACACTCCCCAGGACCCCCTGTAAATACTGACACACTCCCCAGGACCCCCTGTAAATACTGACACACTCCCCAGGGACCCCCTGTAAATACTGACACACTCCCCAGGACCCCCTGTAAATACTGACACACTCCCCAGGGACCCCCTGTAAATACTGACACACTCCCCGGGGAACCCACTGTAAATACTGACACACTCCCCAGGACCCCCTGTAAATACTGACACACTCCCCAGGACCCCCTGTAAATACTGACACACTCCCCGGGGACCCCCTGTAAATACTGACACACTCCCCAGGACCCCCTGTAAATACTGACACACTCCCCGGGGAACCCACTGTAAATACTGACACACTCCCCAGGACCCCCTGTAAATACTGACACACTCCCCGGGGACCCACTCTAAATACTGACACACTCCCCAGGACCCCCTGTAAATACTGACACACTCCCCGGGGAACCCACTGTAAATACTGACACACTCCCCAGGACCCCCTGTAAATACTGACACACTCCCCAGGACCCCCTGTAAATACTGACACACTCCCCGGGGACCCCCTGTAAATACTGACACACTCCCCGGGGATCCCCCTGTAAATACTGACACACTCCCCAGGGACCCACTGTAAATACTGACACACTCCCCAGGGACCCACTGTAAATACTGACACACTCCCCGGGGACCCCCTGTAAATACTGACACACTCCCCGGGGATCCCCCTGTAAATACTGACACACTCCCCGGAGACCCTCCTGTAAATACTGACACACTCCCCAGGGACCCACTGTAAATACTGACACACTCCCCGGGGACCCCCTGTAAATACTGACACACTCCCCGGGGATCCCCCTGTAAATACTGACACACTCCCCGGAGACCCTCCTGTAAATACTGACACACTCCCCAGGGACCCCCTGAAAATACTGACACACTCCCGGGGACCCCCCTGTAAATACTGACACACTCCCCGGGGAACCCACTGTAAATACTGACACACTCCCCAGGGACCCCCTGAAAATACTGACACACTCCCGGGGACCCCCCTGTAAATACTGACACACTCCCCAGGGACCTCCTGTAAATACTGACACACTCCCCGAGGACCCCCTGTAAATACTGACACACTCCCCAGGGACCTCCTGTAAATACTGACACACTCCCCAGGACCCCCTGTAAATACTGACACACTCCCCGGGACCCCCTGTAAATACTGACACACTCCCCAGGAACCCACTGTAAATACTGACACACTCCCCCGGGACTCCCTGTAAATACTGACACACTCCTCAGGACCCCCTGTAAATACTGACACACTCCCCAGGGACCCCCTGTAAATACTGACACACTCCCCGGGGACCCCCTGTAAATACTGACACACTCCCCAGGGACCCACTGTAAATACTGACACACTCCCCAGGGACCCACTGTAAATACTGACACACTCCCCGGGGACCCTCTGTAAATACTGACACACTTCCCGGGGACCCTCTGTAAATACTGACACACTCCCCGGGGACCTCCTGTAAATACTGACACACTCCCCGGGGACCTCCTGTAAATACTGACACACTCCCCAGGGACCCTCTGTAAATACTGACACACTCCCCGGGGACCTCCTGTAAATACTGACACACTCCCCAGGGACCCACTGTAAATACTGACACACTCCCCAGTGACCCCCCTGTAAATACTGACACACTCCCCAGGGACCCACTGTAAATACTGACACACTCCCCAGTGACCCCCCTGTAAATACTGACACACTCCCCGGGGACCTCCTGTAAATACTGACACACTCCCCGGGGACCTCCTGTAAATACTGACACACTTCCCGGGGACCCCCTGTAAATACTGACACACTCCCCGGGGACCCACTGTAAATACTGACACACTCCCCGGGGACCCCCTGTAAATACTGACACACTCCCCAGGACCCTCTGTAAATACTGACACACTTCCCGGGGACCTCCTGTAAATACTGACACACTCCCCAGGACCCCCTGTAAATACTGACACACTCCCCAGGAACCCACTGTAAATACTGACACACTCCCCGGGGACCTCATGTAAATACTGACACACTCCCCAGGGACCTCCTGTAAATACAGACACACTCCCCGGGGACCCACTGTAAATACTGACACACTTCCCGGGGACCCCCTGTAAATACTGACACACTCCCCGGGGACCCCCTGTAAATACTGACACACTCCCCAGGACCCCCTGTAAATACTGACACACTCCCCAGGGACCCCCTGTAAATACTGACACACTCCCCAGGACCCCCTGTAAATACTGACACACTTCCCGGGGACCCCCTGTAAATACTGACACACTCCCCGGGGACCCACTGTAAATACTGACACACTCCCCGGGACTCCCTGTAAATACTGACACACTTCCCGGGGACCCCCTGTAAATACTGACACACTCCCCGGGGACCCCCTGTAAATACTGACACACTCCCCGGGGACCTCATGTAAATACTGACACACTCCCCAGGGACCCACTGTAAATACTGACACACTCCCCTGGGGACCCCCTGTAAATACTGACACACTTCCCGGGGACCCCCTGTAAATACTGACACACTCCCCGGGGACCTCATGTAAATACTGACACACTCGCCAGGGACCCACTGTAAATACTGACACACTCCCCGGGGACCCCCTGTAAATACTGACACACTCCCAGGGGACCCCCTGTAAATACTGACACACTCCCCGGGGACCCCCTGTAAATACTGACACACTCCCCGGGGATCCCCTGTAAATACTGACACACTCCCCGAGGACCCACTGTAAATACTGACACACTCCCCAGGGACCCTCTGTAAATACTGACACACTCCCCGGGGACCTCCCCTGTAAATACTTACACACTCCCCGGGGACCTCCCCTGTAAATACTGACACACTCCCCAGGGACCTCATGTAAATACTGACACACTCCCCGGGGACCCCCTGTAAATACTGACACACTCCCCGGGGACCTCCTGTAAATACTGACACACTCCCCGGGGACCTCCTGTAAATACTGACACACTCCCCGGGGACCTCCTGTAAATACTGACACACTCCCCGGGGACCCCCTGTAAATACTGACACACTCCCCCGGGGACCCACTGTAAATACTGACACACTCCCCGGGGACCCCCTGTGAATACTGACACACTCCTCGGGGACCCCCTGTAAATACTGACACACTCCCCGGGGACCCCCTGTAAATACTGACACACTCCCCAGGGACCCACCGTAAATACTGACACACTCCCCCGGGGACCCCCCTGTAAATACTGACACACTCCCCGGGGAACCCTTGTAAATACTGACACACTCCCCGGGGACCCCCTGTAAATACTGACACACTCCCCAGGACCCTCGGTAAATACTGACACACTCCCCAGGGACCCTCTGTAAATACTGACACACTCCCCAGGACCCCCTGTAAATACTGACACACTCCCCGGGACCCCCTGTAAATACTGACACACTCCCCGGGGACCCCCCTGTAAATACTGACACACTCCCCGGGGACCCCCCTGTAAATACTGACACACTTCCCGGGGACCCCCTGCAAATACTGACACACTCCCCGGGAACCCCCTGTAAATACTGACACACTCCCCAGGGACCCACTGTAAATACTGACACACTCCCCAGGGACCCACTGTAAATACTGACACACTCCCCGGGGACCCCCCTGTAAATACTGACACACTCCCCGGGGACCTCCTGTAAATACTGACACACTCCCCGGGGACCCCCCTCTAAATACTGACACACTCCCCGGTGACCCCCTGTAAATACTGACACACTCCCCGGGGACCCCCCTGTAAATACTGACACACTCCCCGGGGACCTCCTGTAAATACTGACACACTCCCCGGGGACCCCCTGTAAATACTGACACACTCCCCGGGGACCCCCCTGTAAATACTGACACACTTCCCGGGGACCTCCTGTAAATACTGACACACTCCCCGGGGACCCCCCTGTAAATACTGACACACTCCCCGGGAACCCACTGTAAATACTGACACACTCCCCGGGGACCCACTGTAAATACTGATACACTCCCCGGGGACCCACTGTAAATACTGACACACTCCCCGGGAACCCACTGTAAATACTGACACACTCCCCGGGGACCCACTGTAAATACTGACACACTCCCCGGGGACCTCCTGTATATACTGATACACTCCCCGGGGACCCACTGTAAATACTGACACACTCCCCGGGAACCCACTGTAAATACTGACACACTCCCCGGGGACCCACTGTAAATACTGACACACTCCCCGGGGACCTCCTGTAAATACTGACACACTCCCCAGGACCCCCTGTAAATACTGACACACTCCCCAGGAACCCACTGTAAATACTGACACACTCCCCAGGGACCCACTGTAAATACTGACACACTCCCCGGGGACCTCATGTAAATACTGACACACTCCCCGGGGACCTCATGTAAATACTGACACACTCCCCGAGGACCCACTGTAAATACTGACACACTCCCCGAGGACCCACTGTAAATACTGACACACTCCCCGGGGACCCTCTGTAAATACTGACACACTCCCCAGGGACCCTCTGTAAATACTGACACACTCCCCAGGGACCCTCTGTAAATACTGACACACTCCCCAGGGACCCCCTGTAAATACTGACACACTCCCCAGGGACCCTCTGTAAATACTGACACACTCCCCGGGGACCCCCCTGTAAATACTGACACACTCCCCGGGGACCCCCCTGTAAATACTGACACACTCCCCAGGGACCCCCTGTAAATACTGACACACTCCCCAGGGACCCTCTGTAAATACTGACACACTCCCCGGGGACCCCCCTGTAAATACTGACACACTCCCCAGGGACCCCCCTGTAAATACTGACACACTCCCCCGGGGACCCCCCTGTAAATACTGACACACTCCCCGGGGACCCCCCTGTAAATACTGACACACTCCCCGGGGACCCACTGTAAATACTGACACACTCCCCGGGGACCCACTGTAAATACTGACACACTCCCCGGGGACCCCCTGTAAATACTGACACACTCCCCGGGGACCCACTGTAAATACTGACACACTCCCCGGGGATCCCCTGTAAATACTGACACACTCCCCGGGGACCTCCTGTAAATACTGACACACTCCCCGGGGACCCCCTGTAAATACTGACACACTCCCCGGGGATCCCCTGTAAATACTGACACACTCCCCGGGGACCCCCTATAAATACTGACACACTCCCCGGGGACCCCCTGTAAATACTGACACACTCCCCGGGGACCCCCTGTAAATACTGACACACTCCCCGGGGACCCCCTGTAAATACTGACACACTCCCCGGGAACCACTGTAAATACTGACACACTCCCCGGGAACCCACTGTAAATACTGACACACTCCCCAGGAACCCACTGTAAATACTGACACACTCCCCGGGAACCCACTGTAAATACTGACACACTCCCCGGGAACCCACTGTAAATACTGACACACTCCCCGGGAACCCACTGTAAATACTGACACACTCCCCAGGAACCCACTGTAAATACTGACACACTCCCCGGGGACCCCCTGTAAATACTGACACACTCCCCGGGAACCACTGTAAATACTGACACACTCCCCGGGAACCCACTGTAAATACTGACACACTCCCCAGGAACCCACTGTAAATACTGACACACTCCCCGGGGACCCCCCTGTAAATACTGACACACTCCCTGGGGATCCCCTGTAAATACTGACACACTCCCCGGGGACCCCCTGTAAATACTGACACACTCCCCGGGGACCCCCCTGTAAATACTGACACACTCCCTGGGGATCCCCTGTAAATACTGACACACTCCCCGGGAACCCACTGTAAATACTGACACACTCCCCAGGAACCCACTGTAAATACTGACACACTCCCCGGGGACCCCCTGTAAATACTGACACACTCCCCGGGGATCCCCTGTAAATACTGACACACTCCCCGGGGACCCCCTATAAATACTGACACACTCCCCGGGGACCCCCTGTAAATACTGACACACTCCCCGGGGACCCCCTGTAAATACTGACACACTCCCCGGGGACCCCCTGTAAATACTGACACACTCCCCGGGAACCACTGTAAATACTGACACACTCCCCGGGAACCCACTGTAAATACTGACACACTCCCCAGGAACCCACTGTAAATACTGACACACTCCCCGGGAACCCACTGTAAATACTGACACACTCCCCGGGAACCCACTGTAAATACTGACACACTCCCCGGGAACCCACTGTAAATACTGACACACTCCCCAGGAACCCACTGTAAATACTGACACACTCCCCGGGGACCCCCTGTAAATACTGACACACTCCCCGGGAACCACTGTAAATACTGACACACTCCCCGGGAACCCACTGTAAATACTGACACACTCCCCAGGAACCCACTGTAAATACTGACACACTCCCCGGGGACCCCCCTGTAAATACTGACACACTCCCTGGGGATCCCCTGTAAATACTGACACACTCCCCGGGGACCCCCTGTAAATACTGACACACTCCCCGGGAACCACTGTAAATACTGACACACTCCCCGGGAACCCACTGTAAATACTGACACACTCCCCAGGAACCCACTGTAAATACTGACACACTCCCCGGGGACCCCCCTGTAAATACTGACACACTCCCTGGGGATCCCCTGTAAATACTGACACACTCCCCGGGGACCCCCTGTAAATACTGACACACTCCCCGGGGACCCTCTGTAAATACTGACACACTCCCTGGGGATCCCCTGTAAATACTGACACACTCCCCAGGGACCCCCTGTAAATACTGACACACTCCCTGGGGATCCCCTGTAAATACTGACACACTCCCCAGGACCCCCTGTAAATACTGACGTACTCCCCGGGGACCCTCTGTAAATACTGACACACTCCCCGGGGACCCCCTGTAAATACTGACACACTCCCCGGGGACCCACTGTAAATACTGACACACTCCCCGGGGACCCTCTGTAAATACTGACACACTCCCCGGGGACCCCCTGTAAATACTGACACACTCCCCGGGGATCCCCTGTAAATACTGACACACTCCCCGGGGATCCCCTGTAAATACTGACACACTCCCCTGGGGACCCCCTGTAAATACTGACACACTCCCCGGGGACCCCCTGTAAATACTGACACACTCCCCGGGGACCCCCTGTAAATACTGACACACTCCCCGGGGACCCCCTGTAAATACTGACACACTCCCCGGGGACCCCCTGTAAATACTGACACACTCCCCGGGGACCCCCTGTAAATACTGACACACTCCCCGGGGACCCCCTGTAAATACTGACACATTCCCCGGGGACCCCCCTGTAAATACTGACACACTCCCCGGGGACCCCCCTGTAAATACTGACACACTGTCCCTGGGGACCCCCTGTAAATACTGACACACTCCCCGGGGACCCCCTGTAAATACTGACACTCTCCCCGGGGACCCCCCCTGTAAATACTGACACACTCTCCCTGGGGACCCCCCTGTAAATACTGACACACTCCCCAGGAACCCACTGTAAATACTGACACACTCCCCGGGGACCTCCTGTATACACTGACACACTCCCAGGGAACCCACTGTAAATACTGACACACTCCCCGGGGACCCCCCTGTAAATACTGACACACTCCCCCGGGGACCCCCTGTAAATACTGACACACTCCCCAGGGACCCACTGTAAATACTGACACACTCCCCGGGGACCTCCTGTATACACTGACACACTCCCCGGGGACCCACTGTAAATACTGACACACTCCCCGCAGAAACCCACTGTAAATACTGACACACTCCCCAGGGACCCCCCTGTAAATACTGACACACTCCCCGGGGACCCCCCTGTAAATACTGACACACTCCCCCGGGGACCCCCTGTAAATACTGACACACTCTCCCCAGGGACCCACTGTAAATACTGACACACTCCCCAGGGACACCCTGTAAATACTGACACACTCCCCTGGGGACCCCCTGAAAATACTGACACACTCCCCCGGGGACCCCCTGTAAATACTGACACACTCCCCGGGGACCCACTGTAAATACTGACACACTCCCCGGGGACCCCCTGTAAATACTGACACACTCCCCGGGGACACCCTGTAAATACTGACACACTCCCCGGGGACCTCCTGTATACACTGACACACTCCCCGGGGACCTCCTGTATACACTGACACTCTCCCCTGGGACCCCCCTGTAAATACTGACGCACTCCCCGGGGACCTCCTGTATACACTGACACACTCCCCGGGGACCTCCTGTATACACTGACACTCTCCCCTGGGACCCCCCTGTAAATACTGACGCACTCCCCGGGGACCCACTGTAAATACTGACGCACTCCCCGGGGACCCACTGTAAATACTGACACACTCCCCGGGGACCCACTGTAAATACTGACACTCTCCCCGGGGACCCACTGTAAATACTGACACACACTCCCCAGGGACCCACTGTAAATACTGACACTCTCCCCGGGGACCCACTGTAAATACTGACACACTCCCCGGGGACCCACTGTAAATACTGACACACTCCCCGGGGACCTCCTGTATACACTGACACACTCCCCGGGGACCTCCTGTATACACTGACACTCTCCCCTGGGACCCCCCTGTAAATACTGACACACTCCCCGGGGACCCACTGTAAATACTGACACTCTCCCCGGGGACCCACTGTAAATACTGACACACTCCCCAGGGACCCACTGTAAATACTGACACACTCCCCGGGGACCTCCTGTATACACTGACACACTCCCCGGGGACCTCCTGTATACACTGACACTCTCCCCTGGGACCCCCCTGTAAATACTGACGCACTCCCCGGGGACCCACTGTAAATACTGACGCACTCCCCGGGGACCCACTGTAAATACTGACACACTCCCCGGGGACCCACTGTAAATACTGACACTCTCCCCGGGGACCCACTGTAAATACTGACACACACTCCCCAGGGACCCACTGTAAATACTGACACACTCCCCGGGGACCCACTGTAAATACTGACACACTCTCCCCGGGGACCCCCCTGTAAATACTGACACACTCTCCCCGGGGACCCCCCTGTAAATACTGACACACTCCCCGGGGACCTCCTGTAAATACTGACACACTCCCCAGGGACCCACTGTAAATACTGACACACTCCCCCGGGGACCCCCTGTAAATACTGACACACTCCCCAGGGACCCACTGTAAATACTGACACACTCCCCCGGGGACCCCCTGTAAATACTGACGCACTCCCCGGGGACCCACTGTAAATACTGACACACTCCCCGGGGACCTCCTGTAAATACTGACACACTCACGGGAATCCCTGCAAATACTGACACACTCCCCCGGGGATCCCCCTGTAAATACTGACACACTCTCCCCAGGGACCCACTGTAAATACTGACACACTCCCCGGGGACCCCCTGTAAATACTGACACACTCCCTAGGGACCCCCTGTAAATACTGACACACTCCCCGGGGACCTCCTGTAAATACTGACACACTCCCCGGGGACCCACTGTAAATACTGACACTCTCCCCAGGGACCCACTGTAAATACTGACACACTCCCCAGGGACCCACTGTAAATACTGACACTCTCCCCGGGGACCCACTGTAAATACTGACACACTCCCCGGGGACCCACTGTAAATACTGACACACTCCCCGGGGATCCCCCTGTAAATACTGACACACTCCCCAGGGACCCACTGTAAATACTGACACACTCCCCAGGGACCCCCCTGTATACACTGACACACTCCCCGGGGACCTCCTGTATACACTGACACTCTCCCCTGGGACCCCCCTGTAAATACTGACACACTCCCCAGGGACCCACTGTAAATACTGACACTCTCCCCGGGGACCCACTGTAAATACTGACACACTCCCCGGGGACCCACTGTAAATACTGACACTCTCCCCGGGGACCCCCCTGTAAATACTGACACACTCCCCGGGGACCCCCCTGTAAATACTGACACACTCCCCGGGGACCCCCTGTAAATACTGACACACTCCCCGGGGACCCCCTGTAAATACTGACACACTCCCCGGGGACCTCCTGTATACACTGACACACTCCCCGGGGACCTCCTGTATACACTGACACTCTCCCCTGGGACCCCCCTGTAAATACTGACGCACTCCCCGGGGACCCACTGTAAATACTGACACACTCCCCGGGGACCTCCTGTATACACTGACACTCTCCCCTGGGACCCCCTGTAAATACTGACGCACTCCCTGGGGACCCACTGTAAATACTGACACACTCCCCGGGGACCTCCTGTAAATACTGACACACTCCCCGGGGACCCCCTGTAAATACTGACACACTCCCCGGGGACCCACTGTAAATACTGACACACTCCCCGGGGACCTCCTGTATACACTGACACACTCCCCGGGGACCCCCCTGTAAATACTGACACACTCCCCGGGGACCCCCTGTAAATACTGACACACTCCCCAGGGACCCACTGTAAATACTGACACACTCCCCAGGGACCCACTGTATACACTGACACACTCCCCGGGGACCCCCTGTAAATACTGACACACTCCCTGGGGACCTCCTGTAAATACTGACACACTCCCTGGGGACCTCCTGTAAATACTGACACACTCCCCAGGGACCCACTGTAAATACTGACACACTCCCCAGGGACCTCCTGTAAATACTGACACACTCCCCAGGGACCCACTGTAAATACTGACACACTCCCCGGGGACCTCCTGTATACACTGACACACTCCCCAGGGACCCACTGTAAATACTGACACACTCCCCAGGGACCCACTGTAAATACTGACACACTCCCCGGTGACCCTCTGTAAATACTGACACACTCCCCAGGGACCCCCTGTAAATACTGACACACTCCCCGGGGACCCCCTGTAAATACTGACACACTCCCCGGTGACCCTCTGTAAATACTGACACACTCCCCAGGGACCCCCTGTAAATACTGACACACTCCCCGGGGACCCCCTGTAAATACTGACACACTCCCTGGGGACCTCCTGTAAATACTGACACACTCCCCTGGGACCCCCTGTAAATACTGACACACTCCCCAGGGACCCCCTGTAAATACTGACACACTCCCCGGGGACCCCCTGTAAATACTGACACACTCCCTGGGGACCTCCTGTAAATACTGACACACTCCCCGGGGACCTCCTGTAAATACTGACACACTCCCCGGGGACCCCCTGTAAATACTGACACACTCCCTGGGGACCTCCTGTAAATACTGACACACTCCCCGGGGACCTCCTGTAAATACTGACACACTCCCCGGGGACCTCCTGTAAATACTGACACACTCCCTGGGGACCTCCTGTAAATACTGACACACTCCCCGAGGACCTCCTGTAAATACTGACACACTCCCCAGGGACCCACTGTAAATACTGACACACTCCCCGGGGACCTCCTGTAAATACTGACACACTCCCCGGGGACCCACTGTAAATACTGACACACTCCCCAGGGACCCACTGTAAATACTGACACACTCCCCGGTGACCCTCTGTAAATACTGACACACTCCCTGGGGACCTCCTGTAAATACTGACACACTCCCCGGTGACCCTCTGTAAATACTGACACACTCCCCGGTGACCCTCTGTAAATACTGACACACTCCCCAGGGACCCCCTGTAAATACTGACACACTCCCTGGGGACCTCCTGTAAATACTGACACACTCCCCGGGGACCTCCTGTAAATACTGACACACTCCCCGGGGACCTCCTGTAAATACTGACACACTCCCTGGGGACCTCCTGTAAATACTGACACACTCCCCGAGGACCTCCTGTAAATACTGACACACTCCCCAGGGACCCACTGTAAATACTGACACACTCCCCGGGGACCTCCTGTAAATACTGACACACTCCCCGGGGACCCACTGTAAATACTGACACACTCCCCAGGGACCCACTGTAAATACTGACACACTCCCCGGTGACCCTCTGTAAATACTGACACACTCCCCAGGGACCTCCTGTAAATACTGACACACTCCCCGGTGACCCTCTGTAAATACTGACACACTCCCTGGGGACCTCCTGTAAATACTGACACACTCCCCGGGGACCTCCTGTAAATACTGACACACTCCCCGGGGACCCACTGTAAATACTGACACACTCCCCGGGGACCCACTGTAAATACTGACACACTCCCCGGGGACCCACTGTAAATACTGACACACTCCCCGGGGACCTCCTGTAAATACTGACACACTCCCCGGGGACCCACTGTAAATACTGACACACTCCCCGGGGACCCACTGTAAATACTGACACACTCCCCAGGGACCCCCTGTAAATACTGACACACTCCCCAGGGACCCACTGTAAATACTGACACACTCCCCGGGGACCCCCTGTAAATACTGACACACTCCCCGGGGACCCCCCTGTAAATACTGACACACTCCCCAGGGACCCACTGTAAATACTGACACACTCCCCGAGGACCCCCTGTAAATACTGACACACTCCCCGGGGACCCCTGTAAATACTGACACAGTCCCCGGGGACCCACTGTAAATACTGACACACTCCCCGGGGACCCCCTGAAAATACTGACACACTCCCCGGGGACCCCCTGTAAATACTGACACACTCCCCGGGGACCCACTGTAAATACTGACACACTCCCCGGGGACCCACTGTAAATACTGACACACTCCCCGGGGACCCCCCTGTAAATACTGACACACTCCCCAGGGACCCACTGTAAATACTGACACACTCCCCGGGGAACCCCTGTAAATACTGACACACTCCCCGGGGACCCCCCTGTAAATACTGACACACTCCCCAGGGACCCACTGTAAATACTGACACACTCCCCGGGGACCCCCTGTAAATACTGACACACTCCCCGGGAACCACTGTAAATACTGACGCACTCCCCGGGGACCCCCTGTAAATACTGACACACTCCCCGGGGACCCCCTGTAAATACTGTCACACTCCCCAGGGACCCACTGTAAATACTGACACACTCCCCGGGGACCCCCTGTAAATACTGACACACTCCCTAGGGACCCCCTGTAAATACTGACACACTCCCCGGGGACCTCCTGTAAATACTGACACACTCCCCGGGGACCCACTGTAAATACTGACACTCTCCCCAGGGACCCACTGTAAATACTGACACACTCCCCAGGGACCCACTGTAAATACTGACACTCTCCCCGGGGACCCACTGTAAATACTGACACACTCCCCGGGGACCCACTGTAAATACTGACACACTCCCCGGGGATCCCCCTGTAAATACTGACACACTCCCCAGGGACCCACTGTAAATACTGACACACTCCCCAGGGACCCCCCTGTATACACTGACACACTCCCCGGGGACCTCCTGTATACACTGACACTCTCCCCTGGGACCCCCCTGTAAATACTGACACACTCCCCAGGGACCCACTGTAAATACTGACACTCTCCCCGGGGACCCACTGTAAATACTGACACACTCCCCGGGGACCCACTGTAAATACTGACACTCTCCCCGGGGACCCCCCTGTAAATACTGACACACTCCCCGGGGACCCCCCTGTAAATACTGACACACTCCCCGGGGACCCCCTGTAAATACTGACACACTCCCCGGGGACCCCCTGTAAATACTGACACACTCCCCGGGGACCTCCTGTATACACTGACACACTCCCCGGGGACCTCCTGTATACACTGACACTCTCCCCTGGGACCCCCCTGTAAATACTGACGCACTCCCCGGGGACCCACTGTAAATACTGACACACTCCCCGGGGACCTCCTGTATACACTGACACTCTCCCCTGGGACCCCCTGTAAATACTGACGCACTCCCTGGGGACCCACTGTAAATACTGACACACTCCCCGGGGACCTCCTGTAAATACTGACACACTCCCCGGGGACCCCCTGTAAATACTGACACACTCCCCGGGGACCCACTGTAAATACTGACACACTCCCCGGGGACCTCCTGTATACACTGACACACTCCCCGGGGACCCCCCTGTAAATACTGACACACTCCCCGGGGACCCCCTGTAAATACTGACACACTCCCCAGGGACCCACTGTAAATACTGACACACTCCCCAGGGACCCACTGTATACACTGACACACTCCCCGGGGACCCCCTGTAAATACTGACACACTCCCTGGGGACCTCCTGTAAATACTGACACACTCCCTGGGGACCTCCTGTAAATACTGACACACTCCCCAGGGACCCACTGTAAATACTGACACACTCCCCAGGGACCTCCTGTAAATACTGACACACTCCCCAGGGACCCACTGTAAATACTGACACACTCCCCGGTGACCCTCTGTAAATACTGACACACTCCCTGGGGACCTCCTGTAAATACTGACACACTCCCCGGTGACCCTCTGTAAATACTGACACACTCCCCGGTGACCCTCTGTAAATACTGACACACTCCCCAGGGACCCCCTGTAAATACTGACACACTCCCTGGGGACCTCCTGTAAATACTGACACACTCCCCGGGGACCTCCTGTAAATACTGACACACTCCCCGGGGACCTCCTGTAAATACTGACACACTCCCTGGGGACCTCCTGTAAATACTGACACACTCCCCGAGGACCTCCTGTAAATACTGACACACTCCCCAGGGACCCACTGTAAATACTGACACACTCCCCGGGGACCTCCTGTAAATACTGACACACTCCCCGGGGACCCACTGTAAATACTGACACACTCCCCAGGGACCCACTGTAAATACTGACACACTCCCCGGTGACCCTCTGTAAATACTGACACACTCCCCAGGGACCTCCTGTAAATACTGACACACTCCCCGGTGACCCTCTGTAAATACTGACACACTCCCCGGTGACCCTCTGTAAATACTGACACACTCCCTGGGGACCTCCTGTAAATACTGACACACTCCCCGGGGACCTCCTGTAAATACTGACACACTCCCCGGGGACCCACTGTAAATACTGACACACTCCCCGGGGACCCACTGTAAATACTGACACACTCCCCGGGGACCCACTGTAAATACTGACACACTCCCCGGGGACCTCCTGTAAATACTGACACACTCCCCGGGGACCCACTGTAAATACTGACACACTCCCCGGGGACCCACTGTAAATACTGACACACTCCCCAGGGACCCCCTGTAAATACTGACACACTCCCCAGGGACCCACTGTAAATACTGACACACTCCCCGGGGACCCCCTGTAAATACTGACACACTCCCCGGGGACCCCCCTGTAAATACTGACACACTCCCCAGGGACCCACTGTAAATACTGACACACTCCCCGAGGACCCCCTGTAAATACTGACACACTCCCCGGGGACCCCTGTAAATACTGACACAGTCCCCGGGGACCCACTGTAAATACTGACACACTCCCCGGGGACCCCCTGAAAATACTGACACACTCCCCGGGGACCCCCTGTAAATACTGACACACTCCCCGGGGACCCACTGTAAATACTGACACACTCCCCGGGGACCCACTGTAAATACTGACACACTCCCCGGGGACCCCCCTGTAAATACTGACACACTCCCCAGGGACCCACTGTAAATACTGACACACTCCCCGGGGACCCCCTGTAAATACTGACACACTCCCCGGGGACCCCCCTGTAAATACTGACACACTCCCCAGGGACCCACTGTAAATACTGACACACTCCCCGGGGACCCCCTGTAAATACTGACACACTCCCCGGGAACCACTGTAAATACTGACGCACTCCCCGGGGACCCCCTGTAAATACTGACACACTCCCCGGGGACCCCCTGTAAATACTGTCACACTCCCCAGGGACCCACTGTAAATACTGACACACTCCCCGGGGACCCCCTGTAAATACTGACACACTCCCTAGGGACCCCCTGTAAATACTGACACACTCCCCGGGGACCTCCTGTAAATACTGACACACTCCCCGGGGACCCACTGTAAATACTGACACTCTCCCCAGGGACCCACTGTAAATACTGACACACTCCCCAGGGACCCACTGTAAATACTGACACTCTCCCCGGGGACCCACTGTAAATACTGACACACTCCCCGGGGACCCACTGTAAATACTGACACACTCCCCGGGGATCCCCCTGTAAATACTGACACACTCCCCAGGGACCCACTGTAAATACTGACACACCCCCCAGGGACCCCCCTGTATACACTGACACACTCCCCGGGGACCTCCTGTATACACTGACACTCTCCCCTGGGACCCCCCTGTAAATACTGACACACTCCCCAGGGACCCACTGTAAATACTGACACTCTCCCCGGGGACCCACTGTAAATACTGACACACTCCCCGGGGACCCACTGTAAATACTGACACTCTCCCCGGGGACCCCCCTGTAAATACTGACACACTCCCCGGGGACCCCCCTGTAAATACTGACACACTCCCCGGGGACCCCCTGTAAATACTGACACACTCCCCGGGGACCCCCTGTAAATACTGACACACTCCCCGGGGACCTCCTGTATACACTGACACACTCCCCGGGGACCTCCTGTATACACTGACACTCTCCCCTGGGACCCCCCTGTAAATACTGACGCACTCCCCGGGGACCCACTGTAAATACTGACACACTCCCCGGGGACCTCCTGTATACACTGACACTCTCCCCTGGGACCCCCTGTAAATACTGACGCACTCCCTGGGGACCCACTGTAAATACTGACACACTCCCCGGGGACCTCCTGTAAATACTGACACACTCCCCGGGGACCCCCTGTAAATACTGACACACTCCCCGGGGACCCACTGTAAATACTGACACACTCCCCGGGGACCTCCTGTATACACTGACACACTCCCCTGGGACCCCCCTGTAAATACTGACACACTCCCCGGGGACCCCCTGTAAATACTGACACACTCCCCAGGGACCCACTGTAAATACTGACACACTCCCCAGGGACCCACTGTATACACTGACACACTCCCCGGGGACCCCCTGTAAATACTGACACACTCCCTGGGGACCTGCTGTAAATACTGACACACTCCCTGGGGACCTCCTGTAAATACTGACACACTCCCCAGGGACCCACTGTAAATACTGACACACTCCCCAGGGACCTCCTGTAAATACTGACACACTCCCCAGGGACCCACTGTAAATACTGACACACTCCCCGGGGACCTCCTGTATACACTGACACACTCCCCAGGGACCCACTGTAAATACTGACACACTCCCCAGGGACCCACTGTAAATACTGACACACTCCCCGGTGACCCTCTGTAAATACTGACACACTCCCCAGGGACCCCCTGTAAATACTGACACACTCCCCGGGGACCCCCTGTAAATACTGACACACTCCCCGGTGACCCTCTGTAAATACTGACACACTCCCCAGGGACCCCCTGTAAATACTGACACACTCCCCGGGGACCCCCTGTAAATACTGACACACTCCCTGGGGACCTCCTGTAAATACTGACACACTCCCCTGGGACCCCCTGTAAATACTGACACACTCCCCAGGGACCCCCTGTAAATACTGACACACTCCCCGGGGACCCCCTGTAAATACTGACACACTCCCTGGGGACCTCCTGTAAATACTGACACACTCCCCGGGGACCTCCTGTAAATACTGACACACTCCCCGGGGACCCCCTGTAAATACTGACACACTCCCCGGGGACCCACTGTAAATACTGACACACTCCCCAGGGACCCACTGTAAATACTGACACACTCCCCGGTGACCCTCTGTAAATACTGACACACTCCCCAGGGACCTCCTGTAAATACTGACACACTCCCCGGTGACCCTCTGTAAATACTGACACACTCCCCGGTGACCCTCTGTAAATACTGACACACTCCCTGGGGACCTCCTGTAAATACTGACACACTCCCCGGGGACCTCCTGTAAATACTGACACACTCCCCGGGGACCCACTGTAAATACTGACACACTCCCCGGGGACCCACTGTAAATACTGACACACTCCCCGGGGACCCACTGTAAATACTGACACACTCCCCGGGGACCTCCTGTAAATACTGACACACTCCCCGGGGACCCACTGTAAATACTGACACACTCCCCGGGGACCCACTGTAAATACTGACACACTCCCCAGGGACCCCCTGTAAATACTGACACACTCCCCAGGGACCCACTGTAAATACTGACACACTCCCCGGGGACCCCCTGTAAATACTGACACACTCCCCGGGGACCCCCCTGTAAATACTGACACACTCCCCAGGGACCCACTGTAAATACTGACACACTCCCCGAGGACCCCCTGTAAATACTGACACACTCCCCGGGGACCCCTGTAAATACTGACACAGTCCCCGGGGACCCACTGTAAATACTGACACACTCCCCGGGGACCCCCTGAAAATACTGACACACTCCCCGGGGACCCCCTGTAAATACTGACACACTCCCCGGGGACCCACTGTAAATACTGACACACTCCCCGGGGACCCACTGTAAATACTGACACACTCCCCGGGGACCCCCCTGTAAATACTGACACACTCCCCAGGGACCCACTGTAAATACTGACACACTCCCCGGGGACCCCCTGTAAATACTGACACACTCCCCGGGGACCCCCCTGTAAATACTGACACACTCCCCAGGGACCCACTGTAAATACTGACACACTCCCCGGGGACCCCCTGTAAATACTGACACACTCCCCGGGAACCACTGTAAATACTGACGCACTCCCCGGGGACCCCCTGTAAATACTGACACACTCCCCGGGGACCCCCTGTAAATACTGTCACACTCCCCAGGGACCCACTGTAAATACTGACACACTCCCCGGGGATCCCCTGTAAATACTGACATACACCCTGGGGATCACCTGTAAATACTGACACACTCCCCGGGGACCCCCCCTGTAAATACTGACAGCCTCCCCGGGGACTCCCTGTAAATACTGACACACTTCCCAGGAACCCACTGTAAATACTGACACTCTCCCCGGGGACCCCCTGTAAATACTGACACACTCCCCGGGGACCCCCCTGTAAATACTGACACATTCCCCGGGGATCCCCCTGTAAATACTGACACACTCCCCGGGGACCCCCCTGTAAATACTGACACACTCCCCGGGGACCCCCCTGTAAATACTGACACACTCCCCGGGGACCCCTCTGTAAATACTGACACACTCCCCGGGGACCCACTGTAAATACTGACACACTCCCCGGGGATCCCCCTGTAAATACTGACACACTCCCCGGGGACCCACTGTAAATACTGACACACTCCCCGGGGATCCCCCTGTAAATACTGACACACTCCCCGGGGACCCACTGTAAATACTGACACACTCCCCGGGGACCCCCCTGTAAATACTGACACACTCCCCGATGACCCCACTGTAAATACTGACACACTCCCCGGGGACCCACTGTAAATACTGACACACTCCCCGGGGACCCACTGTAAATACTGACACACTCCCCGGGGACCCACTGTAAATACTGACACACTCCCCGGGGACCCACTGTAAATACTGACACTCTCCCCGGGGACCCACTGTAAATACTGACACACTCCCCGGGGACCTCCTGTATACACTGACGCACTCCCCGGGGACCCACTGTAAATACTGACACACTCCCCTGGGGACCCCCTGTAAATTCTGACACACTCCCCAGGGACCCCCTGTAAATACTGACACACTCCCCGGGGACCCCCCTGTAAATACTGACACACTCCCCGGGGACCCCCCTGTAAATACTGACACACTCCCCTGGGGACCCCCTGTAAATACTGACACACTCCCCGGGGACCCACTGTAAATACTGACACACTCCCCTGGGGACCCCCTGTAAATACTGACACACTCCCCAGGGACCCCCTGTAAATACTGACACACTCCCCGGGGACCCACTGTAAATACTGACACACTCCCCTGGGGACCCCCTGTAAATACTGACACACTCCCCGGGGACCCACTGTAAATACTGACACACTCCCCGGGGATCCCCTGTAAATACTGACACACTCCCCTGGGGACCCCCTGTAAATACTGACACACTCCCCGGGGACCCACTGTAAATACTGACACACTCCCCTGGGGACCCCCTGTAAATACTGACACACTCCCCGGGGACCCCCTGTAAATACTGACACACTCCCCGGGGACCCACTGTAAATACTGACACACTCCCCTGGGGACCCCCTGTAAATACTGACACACTCCCCGGGGACCTCCTGTAAATACTGACACACTCCCCGGGGACCTCCTGTATACACTGACGCACTCCCCTGGGGACCCCCTGTAAATACTGACACACTCCCCAGGGACCCCCTGTAAATACTGACACACTCCCCGGGGACCCACTGTAACTTCTGACACACTCCCCTGGGGACCCCCTGTAAATACTGACACACTCCCCAGGGACCCCCTGTAAATACTGACACACTCCCCGGGGACCCACTGTAAATACTGACACACTCCCCGGGGACCCACTGTAAATACTGACACACTCCCCTGGGGACCCCCTGTAAATACTGACACACTCCCCAGGGACCCCCTGTAAATACTGACACACTCCCCTGGGGACCCCCTGTAAATACTGACACACTCCCCAGGGACCCCCTGTAAATACTGACACACTCTCCCCAGGGACCCACTGTAAATACTGTCACACTCCCCAGGGACCCCCTGTAAATACTGACACACTCCCCGGGGACCCACTGTAAATACTGACACACTCCCCGGGGACCCACTGTAAATACTGACACTCTCCCCGGGGACCCACTGTAAATACTGACACACTCCCCGGGGACCTCCTGTATACACTGACGCACTCCCCGGGGACCCACTGTAAATACTGACACACTCCCCGGGGACCTCCTGTATACACTGACACACTCCCCGGGGACCCACTGTAAATACTGACACTCTCCCCGGGGACCCACTGTAAATACTGACACACTCCCCGGGGACCCCCCTGTAAATACTGACACACTCCCCGGGGACCTCCTGTATACACTGACGCACTCCCCGGGGACCCACTGTAAATACTGACACACTCCCCGGGGACCTCCTGTATACACTGACACACTCCCCGGGGACCTCCTGTATACACTGACGCACTCCCCGGGGACCCACTGTAAATACTGACACACTCCCCGGGGACCTCCTGTATACACTGACGCACTCCCCGGGGACCCACTGTAAATACTGACACACTCCCCGGGGACCTCCTGTATACACTGACACATTCCCCGGGGACCTCCTGTAAATTCTGACACACTCCCCGGGGACCTCCTGTATACACTGACAGACTCCCCAGGGACCCACTGTAAATACTGACACATTCCCCGGGGACCCACTGTAAATACTGACACACACCCCGGGGACCCCCTGTAAATACTGACACACTCCCCGGGGACCTCCTGTATACACTGACACACTCCCTGGGGACCCACTGTAAATACTGATACACTCCCCGGGGACCCCCCTGTAAATACTGACACACTCCCCGGGGACCCCCCTGTAAATACTGACACACTCCCCGGGGACCCACTGTAAATACTGACACATTCCCCGGGGATCCCATCTCCCAACTTTGAAGACTTGTCTCTGCTCCTGAAAGGAGCACAGTGGCGTATTTTTAACCCTTTTTTTGCGTCACAGTCTGGGTCACGCTCAGCAAACTGATACTAAAATACAAGGAACCTTCCAGTGCAGAGGTCTGTCTGGCTGCTGCGCTGACAGCGATGTTCCAACAGGTGGCAGGACCGTGCCACTGTCAGAACAGGTCAATGGGACGTGTGAGCGGAGGGCTGCAGCATTTAGAGGGATGCCAGGTCTCGCGGGCACAGCGCTCGTGCCTGGTTCCTGGGAAACGGCGCACGCCTGGGGAGATTTATCCCGTTACTTGAGGTTCTCTCTTCTGTTCTCTCCCGTGCCAGGTGTGCGAAGTGAGGACCGTGTCGGCCGTCTATCAGGAGCTGCTCACCCGCTTCCAGAGCCTTCAGGGCACCCTGGCCACGGCCAAGCTGGAGACCGAAGAGGTAGGGGGGGGGCACCCGCGCCCTTAACCGGCCCGCAGAACCGCGGGAGGAGGCAGACGCGGCGTGTGCGCACTCAGGTGTAGATGAGTGTGCGAATGTGGGCGTCGGCGCGGGTGAGTGAGAGGGCGTTAGTGTGAGTGTGTGGACACTGTTCTTTCCATCGGTAAAGCTGACCCTCTCTCTGCCGCTCCTCCTCCAGATTAACAAGACTCTGAAAGCCACACTCCAGGCGTTACTTGATCTGGCTGCGACCGAGGACTCCGATTTTCCCGACGTCTTCCAGAGCAGCCGTTCCACCGAGTCGGTGAAGTCCCTCGGTTCGGACTCCTGCAACAAGTCCCACATCGGCAAGCGCCGTTCCAACCAGCAGGACACCGAGACCTACTACTTCACCGTAAGCCCAAGGGTGGGCACCTGCTGCACGCCCAGTGTGTGGGGTGGGGCGGATGCTGGGTGGGTGCTGGGGCTCTACCCCCTTGAGCACAGCTTCCCTTTCTCTCTTCTCTCTTTCTTCCCGGTGTCTGGACTTGCCGCTCGCTGTTTTTGAGTCACTGGTTGGGTCAGGGGCCGGCTGGGGTTGGGGGATGAGGATTTGGGCGGAGAGTTTTGGTGGGTGGTGATTTTCACCCTGGTTTGAGGGGGGTTTGGTGTGGCAGTGATTTCCCCGGGGTTTGGGTGGACGGTGATTTCCCCGGGGTTTGGGTGGACGGTGATTTCCCCGGGGTTTGCGGGGACTGAGATTTCCCCGGGGTTTGGGTGGACGGTGATTTCCCCGGGGTTTGGGTGGACGGTGATTTCCCCGGAGTTTGGGTGGACGGTGATTTCCCCGGAGTTTGGGTGGACGGTGATTTCCCCGATGTTTGGGTGGACGGAGATTTCCCCGGGGTTTGGGTGACGGTGATTTCCCTGAGGTTTGGGTGGACGGTGATTTCCCCGGGGTTTGGGTGGACGGTGATTTCCCCGATGTTTGGGTGGACGGAGATTTCCCCGGGGTTTGGGTGGACGGTGATTTCCCCGGGGTTTGCGGGGACGGTGATTTCCCCGGGGTTTGGGTGGACGGTGATTTCCCCGGGGTTTGGGTGGACGGTGATTTCCCCGGGGTTTCGGTGGACGGTGATTTCCCCGGGGTTTGGGTGGACGGTGATTTCCCCGGGGTTTCGGGTGGACGGTGATTTCCCCGGGGTTTGGGTGGACGGTGATTTCCCCGGGGTTTGCGGGGACGGTGATTTCCCCGGGGTTTGGGTGGACGGTGATTTCCCCGGAGTTTGGGTGGACGGTGATTTTCCCGGGGTTTGGGTGGACGGTGATTTTCCCGGGGTTTGGGTGGACGGTGATTTTCCCGGGGTTTGCAGGGACTGAGATTTCCCCGGGGTTTGGGTGGACGGTGATTTCCCCAGGGTTTGGGTGGACGGTGATTTCCCCAGGGTTTGGGTGGACGGTGATTTCCCCGATGTTTGGGGGATAGTGATTTTCCCGGGGTTTGCGGGGACGGTGATTTTCCCGGGGTTTGGGGAGACGGTGATTTTCCCGGGGTTTGGGTGGACGGTGATTTTCCCGGGGTTTGGGTGGACGGTGATTTCCCCGGGGTTTGCGGGGACGGTGATTTCCCCGGGGTTTGGGTGGACGGTGATTTTCCCGGGGTTTGGGTGGACGGTGATTTCCCCGGGGTTTGGGTGGACGGTGATTTCCCCGGGGTTTGGGTGGACGGTGATTTCCCCGGGGTTTGGGTGGACGGTGATTTCCCCGGGGTTTGGGTGGACGGTGATTTCCCCGGGGTTTGGGTGGACGGTGATTTCCCCGGGGTTTGCGGGGACGGTGATTTTCCCGGGGTTTGGGTGGACGGTGATTTCCCCGGGGTTTGGGTGGACGGTGATTTCCCCGGGGTTTGCGGGGACTGAGATTTCCCCGGGGTTTGGGGGGGACGGTGATTTCCCCGGGGTTTGGGAGGACGGTGATTTCCCCGGGGTTTGGGTGGACGGTGATTTCCCCGGGGTTTGGGTGGACGGTGATTTCCCCGGGGTTTGGGTAGACGGTGATTTCCCCGGGGTTTGCGGGGACGGTGATTTCCCCGGGGTTTGCGGGGACGGTGATTTCCCCGGGGTTTGGGTGGACGGTGATTTCCCCGGGGTTTGGGTGGACGGTGATTTCCCCGGGGTTTGGGTGGACGGTGATTTCCCCGGGGTTTGGGTGGACGGTAATTTCCCCGGGGTTTGGGTGGACGGTGATTTCCCCGGGGTTTGCAGGGACTGAGATTTCCCCGGGGTTTGGGTGGACGGTGATTTCCCCGGGGTTTGGGTGGACGGTGATTTCCCCGGGGTTTGGGTGGACGGTGATTTCCCCGGGGTTTGGGTGGACGGTGATTTCCCCGGGGTTTGGGTGGACGGTGATTTCCCCGGGGTTTGGGTGGACGGTGATTTCCCCGGGGTTTGCAGGGACTGAGATTTCCCCGGGGTTTGGGTGGACGGTGATTTCCCCGGGGTTTGGGTGGACGGTGATTTCCCCGGGGTTTGGGTGGACGGTGATTTTCCCGGGGTTTGCAGGGACTGAGATTTCCCCGGGGTTTGGGTGGACGGTGATTTCCCCGGGGTTTGCAGGGACTGAGATTTCCCCGGGGTTTGGGTGGACGGTGATTTCCCCGGGGTTTGCAGGGACTGAGATTTCCCCGGGGTTTGGGTGGACGGTGATTTCCCCGGGGTTTGTGGTGATGGTGATTTCCCCGGGGTTTGTGGTGATGGTGATTTCCCCGGGGTTTGCGGTGACGGTGATTTCCCCGGGGTTTGTGGGGATGGTGATTTCCCCGGGGTTTGGGGAGACGGTGATTTCCCCGGGGTTTGCGGGGACGGTGATTTCCCCGGGGTTTGGGTGGACGGTGATTTCCCCGGGGTTTGCGGGGACGGTGATTTCCCCGGGGTTTGTGGTGATGGTGATTTCCCCGGGGTTTGGGTGGACGGTGATTTCCCCGGGGTTTGGGTGGACGGTGATTTCCCCAGGGTTTGCGGGGACGGTGATTTCCCCGGGGTTTGGGGGGGACGGTGATTTCCCCGGGGTTTGGGTGGACGGTGATTTCCCCGGGGTTTGGGTGGACGGTGATTTCCCCGGGGTTTGCGGGGACGGTGATTTCCCCGGGGTTTGGGGGGGACGGTGATTTCCCCGGGGTTTGCGGGGACGGTGATTTCCCCGGGGTTTGTGGTGATGGTGATTTCCCCGGAGTTTGGGTGGACGGTGATTTCCCCGGGGTTTGGGGGGGACGGTGATTTCCCAGGGGTTTGGGTGGACGGTGATTTCCCCGGGGTTTGGGGGGGACGGTGATTTCCCCGGGGTTTGTGGTGATGGTGATTTCCCCGGAGTTTGGGTGGACGGTGATTTCCCCGGGGTTTGGGGGGGACGGTGATTTCCCCGGGGTTTGGGGGGGACGGTGATTTCCCCGGGGTTTGCGGTGACGGTGATTTCCCCGGGGTTTGGGGGGGACGGTGATTTCCCCGGGGTTTGGGGGGGACGGTGATTTCCCCGGGGTTTGGGTGGACGGTGATTTCCCCGGGGTTTGGGGAGACGGTGATTTCCCCGGGGTTTGGGTGGACGGTGATTTCCCCGGGGTTTGGGTGGACGGTGATTTCCCCGGGGTTTGGGTGGACGGTGATTTCCCCGGGGTTTGGGGAGACGGTGATTTCCCCGGGGTTTGGGTGGACGGTGATTTCCCCGGGGTTTGGGTGGACGGTGATTTCCCCGGGGTTTGCGGTGACGGTGATTTCCCCGGGGTTTGCGGTGACAGTGATTTCCCCGGGTTTTGCGGGGACGGTAATTTCCCCGGGGTTTGCGGTGACGGTGATTTCCCCGGGGTTTGCGGTGACGGTGATTTCCCCGGGGTTTGGGGTGGACGGTGATTTCCCCGGGGTTTGGGGTGGACGGTGATTTCCCCGGGGTTTGGGTGGACGGTGATTTCCCCGGGGTTTGCGGTGACGGTGATTTCCCCGGGGTTTGGGGGGGACGGTGATTTCCCCGGGGTTTGGGGGGGACGGTGATTTCCCCGGGGTTTGGGGGGGACGGTGATTTCCCCGGGGTTTGCGGGGACTGAGATTTCCCCGGGGTTTGCGGGGACTGAGATTTCCCCGGGGTTTGCGGGGACTGAGATTTCCCCGGGGTTTGGGGGGACGGTGATTTCCCCGGGGTTTGGGGAGACGGTGATTTCCCCGGGGTTTGGGGGGACGGTGATTTCCCCGGGGTTTGCGGGGACGGTGATTTCCTCGGGGTTTGGGGAGACGGTGATTTCCCCGGGGTTTGCGGGGACGGTGATTTCCCCGGGGTTTGCGGGGACGGTGATTTCCCCGGGGTTTGCGGGGACGGTGATTTCCTCGGGGTTTGGGGGGACGGTGATTTCCCCGGGGTTTGCGGGGACGGTGATTTCCCCGGGGTTTGGGGGGGACGGTGATTTCCCCGGGGTTTGCGGGGACGGTGATTTCCCCGGGGTTTGCGGGGACGGTGATTTCCCCGGGGTTTGCGGTGACGGTGATTTCCCCGGGGTTTGCGGTGACGGTTATTTCCCCGGGGTTTGCGGTGATGGTGATTTCCCCGGGGTTTGCGGGGACGGTGATTTCCCCGGGGTTTGGGGGCGAACGGTGATTTTCCCCAGATTCCTGCCAGGATCACTGTCTCCTCTCTCCTCCGTCAGAAACTGAAGGAGTTTGTCGCTGGGAGCAGCAGAATCACCAAACTGCAGGCAAAGTTTGAACTGCTGAAACCCTACATTGAGAAGGGTGAGTGTGTCAGCGCCAGGCATTCAGGGCTCAGGGTTGGTGCCGCTCACACTGGGGTACCAGCGCGTGGCCTGTGACCGGGCACCCAGTGACCATGTGTACAAGGAGCTGAATAAAGAACAAAGACCCCCATTCCCATTGACCCCATGGGGATCTCCCTCCATTCCCATTGACCCCATGGGGATCTCCCTCCATTCCCATTGACCCAATGGGGATCTCTGCCAATTCCCATTGACCTCATAGGGATCTCCCCCGATTCCCATTGACCCCATAGGGACCTCCCCCGATTCCCATTGACCTTTTAGGGATCTTTCCCGATTCCCATTGACCTCATAGGGACCTCCCCCGATTCCCATTGACCCCATAGGGACCTCCCCCGATTCCCATTGACCCCATAGGGACCTCCCCCGATTCCCATAGACCCCAAAGGGACATCCCCCGATTCCCATAGACCCCATAGGGACCTTCCCCGATTCCCATAGACCCCAAAGGGACATCCCCCGATTCCCATTGACCCCATAGGGACATCCCCCGATTCCCATTGACCCCATAGGGACCTCCCCCGATTCCCATTGACCCCATAGGGACATCCCCCGATTCCCATAGACCCCAAAGGGACATCCCCCGATTCCCATTGACCCCATAGGGACCTCCCCCGATTCCCATTGACCCCATAGGGACATCCCCCGATTCCCATAGACCCCAAAGGGACCTCCCCCGATTCCCATAGACCCCATAGGGACCTCCCCCGATTCCCATAGACCCCATAGGGACATCCCCCGATTCCCATAGACCCCAAAGGGACCTCCCCCGATTCCCATTGACCCCAAAGGGACCTCCCCCGATTCCCATTGACCCCAAAGGGACCTCCCCCGATTCCCATTGACGCCAGGGGGGTGAGTCTCAGGGTTCCCAGGATCACAGACCCTCACTACGTCGGGGTCTAAATGTCCACCCGGGAGTCACGGTGTCAGGATACCTCAGGAAGCTGCAGTCTGTGACCAACAGCAGTGGCCTGTCCTGTCACCCCACTAACCTCAGTCTCTTCTCTTCCCTGCAGGGATCGTGGACGACAACAACAGATCCAGGTAGGGCCCCTCATTCCCCTAACCAGCGCTCAGGCCGGGAGGGAGTCACACCTCAGGAGGGATCTATTCGCCTCGGAGGGGGTGCAGCACAGATTCACCAGAACGATACCGGGGCTGAAAGGGTTAAATTACGAGAATGGGGTTGCACAGACTGAGCTTGTGTTCGCTCGAATGTAGAAGATTAAGGGGGTGATCTAATCGAGGGGTTTAAGATGATTAAAGGATTCGATCGGGTCGCTCGAGAGAAACTATCTCCTCCTGTGGGGGGGTGTGGGTGGGGTAACAGGCTCGGGAAGGGCTGAATGGGCTCCTGCTGTGCAATGTGTGAGAGACGAGTGGACGTGTGGCAGAGTGCAATCCAGCTGCTAATTCTCTTCCTCCCCTCCCAGGCTGCAGTCGACACTCAGCCGGTCTCAGAGACAGCGGCGATCTCGGCCCAGCTCCCAATACAATCAAAAACTCTTCAATGGGGATCTGGAATTGTTCATCAAGGTACCCGGGCGTGCAGCAAGTAAAGAGAGGGCTGTCTCAGAGGTAGTACCCAGGGTCTGGGGCGCGGGAATCCGCACCCACTGTGACACCCCCAGGCAGGGGCGCAGGGGTGTTGGGGGCTTCACTCAAGGTCCTTGAAGCTGAGCTGGCCCCTAAACGATGCTGCCCACTCCCGGACTCCCCTCTGAGGCAATATGCCCAGTCTCACAACCCCCTGAGAGCTGACTGGGCGCTGAGGGAGTCGGGCCCCGAGGGAGTCGGGGGTCGAGGGAGTCAGAAACCCGTCCCAGCCTGGGTGGGACTGGGTCGAGGAGTCGTGATGGGGCAATAGGACTGGGGTGAGGTGACACGTCAATATTGGGGTGGGACCTGAGCAATGGATGGAGGATGGGGTGAGGGGTCGGGATGGGGTGAGAGGTCGGGACGGGGTGTAGCGTTCGGGACAAAGTGAGGGGTCGGGACGGGGTGAGGGGTCACGACGAGGTGAGGGGTCGGGACAGGGTGTAGCGTTGAGGACGGGAGCGAGGGGTCGGGACGGGGTGAGAGGTCGTGATGGGGTGAGGGTCGGGTCGGGGTGAGGGTTCGGTTGTGAGGGTCGGGGTCACATTATCATGTGATTCTATCTGGGAGTCTCCTTGTCCTGTCCTCAGCCTCATTGTGTTCTCTCTCTTTCCCCCCCAGAGCTCGGGGCAGCCCATCCCACTCGTGGTGGTGAGCTGCATTCGATTCATTAACCTCTATGGTGAGTGATTCCCTCCCTCCCCCCAATTCCTTCCTTCCTTCCATCTCTCCTCCTCCCTCCCTCCCTCCTCTGTCTTCCTCCCTCCTCTCTCCCTTTCTCTTCACTCTTTACCCTCTCTCTGTCTCCTTCTCTCTCCCTCCTCCTCTCCCTTCCCCCTGTCTGTCCACCTCCCTCCCTCCCTCCTCTCTCTCCCTCCCTCCTCTCTCTCGCTATCCCTACCCTTTCCCTCCTTCTCCCTCTCCCTCCTTCTCCCTCTCCCTCCCTACCCTCTCCCTGCCTCCTCTCCCTGCCTCCTCTCCCTTCCTCTCTCTCCCTCCCCTCTCTCCTCCCTACCCTCTCTCCCTCTCTCATCTTTCTCTCCATCTGCCTCTCCTTCCCTCTTCTCTCCCTCTCTCCCCTTTCCATCTCTCCCCCTCCCCTCTATCCCTCCCATCCGTCTCTCCTTCCCATCTGTCTCTGTCTCCCTCCCTTCTCTACCTCACTTTCCCTCCCTCATTACCCTCTTCCCTCTCCCCTTGCTCCCCTCTCTCCTCCTCCTCCTCCCTCCTCTTCCTCCTCTGTCCTCTCTCCCCTTTCTCTCTCTCCCCCTCCTCCCCTTCCCATCCTCTCACTCTCTCACCCTCTTTCCCTCCCTCTCACCCTCTTTCCCTCCCTCTCACCTTCTTTCCCTCCCTCTCCCCCACTGTCCCTCCCTCTCCCCGTCCCTCCATTCTCTGACTCCCTCCACACTCTGTCTCACTCCCCTCTCTCCCTCCCATCCCAGTCCCTCCCCCTCTCTCCCTTCACCCTCCCTCACTCCCCTCTCTCATCCCTCTTCTCTCTCTTCTACCACCCCATCTCTCCCTCTCCTCCTCCCTCCCTCTCCCTCCCCTCTGTCTCTCTCCACTCTCCATCTCCCCCTCCCCCCCTGAATTCCTCCCCTCTCTTCATCCCCCCCCTTCCCTCACTCCCTCCCTCTCTCCCCCCTCTCTCTCCTCCCTCCGTCTCTCTGCCTCCCTCTCCCCATCTCCCTCGCCCTCTCTCCCTCCCTCCCTCTCTCACTCCACTGCCGACGCTGACTCCAGCTGTGAGTTGAGGGTCTGATGCGGACTTACTCTTTTGATTTCTGAACAGGCCTTCACCACGAGGGAATCTTCCGGATCCCTGGCTCGCAGAGTGAGGTGAACGACATCAGAACTGCCTTTGAGAGAGGTTCGTCCCGTCTGACCGACTGTCACAGCGTGAGGGGTGGGGGGGGGGTGGGGGGGGGTGGGGCTGAATGGAGGGGAGTTCATTTGGAGAGAGAGAGAGGGTGTTGAGGGGTATAAGAGTGAGTGTTCAGGGAGGAGAGGGGTTCGGAGTGTTTGGGGAGTGTGTGTGTGTGTGTGTGTGTGAGAGAGAGAGAGGCGGTCTGTCTGAGTTTTCTGTTACCGGGGTCCCAGCCGTCCTCTTACCCACTCTCTCCGTTAATGTTTACCTCCAGGGGAAGACCCTCTGGACACAATGAACGAGCACAACATCGACTCGGTCGCCGGAGTTCTCAAACTCTATTTCCGGGGCCTCACCAAACCCATTTTCCCCACGGACTCCTTCAGTGACTTCATAGCCTGTGTTGGTGAGTGTCTGTCTCAGAGCCTGCTCTCCGCTTCCCCCTCGGTTCAACCCTTCTCCCAGTGT
This sequence comes from Heterodontus francisci, assembly GCF_036365525.1. Taxonomy (NCBI): domain Eukaryota; kingdom Metazoa; phylum Chordata; class Chondrichthyes; order Heterodontiformes; family Heterodontidae; genus Heterodontus; species Heterodontus francisci. Next base: position 236,639 of record NW_027140525.1, read on the forward strand.
CCCTGCACCGTGGGGCCTCTGCCCTTTCCCCTGGCGTCCCTGCACCGTGGGGCCTCAGCCCTTCCCCCTGGTGTTCCTGCACCGTGGGGCCTCGGCCCTTCCCCTGGCGTCCCTGCACCGTGGGGCCTCAGCTCTTCCGCTGGTGTTCCTGCACCGTGGGGCCTCGCCCTTCCCCTGGTGTCCCTGCACCGTGGGGCCTCAGCCATTCCCCCTGGTGTTCCTGCACCGTGGGGCCTCGTTCCTTCCCCTGGTGTCCTGATCCATGGGGCCTCAGCCCTTCCCCCTGGTGTTCCTGCACCGTGGGGCCTCGGCCCTTCCCCTGATGTCCCTGCACCGTGGGCCCTCAGCTCTTCCGCTGGTGTTCCTGCACCATGGGGCCTCGGCCCTTCCCCTGGTGTTCCTGCACCGTGGGGCCTCAGCCCTTCCCCCTGGTGTTCCTGCACCGTGGGGCGTCAGCCCTTCCCCTGGTATCCCTGCACCGTGGGGCCTCGTTCCTTCCCCTGGTGTCCCTGATCCGTGGGGTCTCGGACCTTCCCCTGGGGTCCCTGCACGTGGGGCCTCAGCCATTCCCCCTGGTGTTCCTGCACCGTGGGGCCTCGGCCCTTACCCTGGTGTCCCTGCACCGTGGGGCCTCGTTCCTTCCCCTGGTGTCCCTGATCCGTGGGGTCTCGGACCTTCCCCTAGGGTCCCTGCACCGTGGGGGCCTCGGCCCTTCCCCTGGTGTCCCTGCACCGTGGCGGCCCCGGCCCTTCCCCTGGTGTCCCTGCACCGTGGGGGCCTCGGCCCTTCCCTTGGTGTTCCTGCACCGCGGGGCCTCGGCCCTTCCCCCTGGTGTCCCTGCACCGTGGGGCCTCAGCCCTTCCCCCTGGTGTCCCTGCACCGTGGGGCCTCAGCCCTTCCCCTGGTGTCCCTGCACCGTTTGGCCTCGGACCTTCCCCTGGTGTTCCTGCACCATGGGGCCTCGGACCTTCCCCTGGTGTCCCTGCACTGTGGGGGCCTCGGACCTTCCCCTGGTGTCCCTGCACTGTTTGGCCTCGGACCTTCCCCTGGTGTTCCTGCACCGTGGGGGCCTCAGCCCTTCCCCTGGTATCCCTGCACCGTGGGGCCTCGTTCCTTCCCCTGGTGTCCCTGCACTGTGGGGGCCTCGGATCTTCCCCTGGTGTTCCTGCACCGTGGGGCCTCGTTCCTTCCCCTGGTGTCCCTGATCCGTGGGGCCTCGGACCTTCCCCTGGTGTCCCTGATCCGTGGGGCCTCGGACCTTCCCCTGGTATCCCTGTACCGTGTGGGCCTCGGCCCTTCCCCTGGTGTCCCTGCACCTTGGGGCCTCGGACCTTCCCCTGGTGTCCCTGCACTGTGGGGGCCTCGGATCTTCCCCTGGTGTCCTTGCACCGTGGGGCCTCGGCCCTTCCCCTGGTGTCCCTGTACCGTGTGGGCCTCGGCCCTTCCCCTGGTGTCCCTGATCCGTGGGACCTCGGACCTTCCCCTGGTGTCCCTGATCCGTGCGGCCTCGGACCTTCCCCTGGGTCCCTGCACCATGGGGCTTCAGCCATTCCCCTGGTGTCCCTGATCCGTGCGGCCTCGGACCTTCCCCTGGTGTCCCTGCACCATGGGGCTTCGTTCCTTCCCCTGGTGTCCCTGATCCGTGCGGCCTCGGACCTTCCCCTGGTGTCCCTGCACCATGGGCTTCAGCCATTCCCCCTGGTGTCCCTGCACCGTGGGTGCCTCGGCCCTTCCCCTGGTGTTCCTGCACCGTGGGGCCTCGGCCCTTCCCCCTGGTATCCCTGCACCGTGGGACGTCGGCCCTTCCCCTAGTATCCCTGCACCGTGGGGCCTCAGCCCTTCCCCCTGGTGTCCCTGCACCATGGGGCCTCTGCCCTTCCCCCTGGTGTCCCTGCACTGTGGGGCCTCAGCCCTTCCCCTGGTGTCCCTGCACCGTGGGGCCTCAGCCCTTCCCCCTGGTGTCCCTGCACTGTGGGGCCTCAGCCCTTCCCCTGGTGTCCCTGCACTGTGGGGCCTCAGCCCTTCCCCCTGGTGTCCCTGCACTGTGGGGCCTCAGCCCTTCCCCTGGTGTCCCTGATCCGTGGGTCCTCGGACCTTCCCCTGGGGTCCCTGCACAGTGGGGCCTCAGCCCTTCCCCTGGTGTCCCGGCACCATGGGGGCCTCGGCCCTTCCCCTGGTGTCCCTGCACCATGGGGGCCTCGGCCCTTCCCCTGGTGTCCCTGCACCTGGGGGCCTCAGCACTTCCCCCTGGTGTCCCAGCACCTTAGGGCTTCGGCCCTTCCCCTGGTGTCCCTGCACCGTGGGGGCCTCAGCCCTTCCCCTGGTGTCCCTGCACCTTAGGGCTTCGGCCCTTCTCCTGGTGTCCCTGCACCGTGGGGGCCTCGGCCCTTCCCCTGGTGTCCCTGCACCTGGGGGCCTCAGCCCTTCCCCTGGTGTCCCTGCACCGTTTGGCCTCGGACCTTCCCCTGGTGTTCCTGCACCGTGGGGGCCTCAGCCCTTCCCCTGGTATCCCTGCACCGTGGGGCCTCGTTCCTTCCCCTGGTGTCCCTGATCCGTGGGACCTCGGACCTTCCCCTGGTGTCCCTGATCCGTGGGACCTCAGACCTTCCCCTGGTATCCCTGTACCGTGTGGGCCACGGCCCTTCCCCTGGTGTCCCTGCACCTTGGGGCCCCGGACCTTCCCCTGGAGTCCCTGCACTGTGGGAGCCTCGGACCTTCCCCTGGTGTCCCTGCACCGTGGGGCCTCGGCCCTTCCCCTGGTGTCCCTGTACCGTGTGGGCCTCGGCACTTCCCCTGGTGGCCCTGCACCGTGGGGCCTCGGCCCTTCCCCTGGTGTCCTTGCATCGTGGGGCCTCGGTCCTTCCCCCTGGTGTCCCTGCATCGTGGGGCCTCGGCCCTTCCCCCTGGTGTCCCTGCACTGTGGGGCTTCGTTCCTTCCCCTGGTGTCCCTGATCCGTGGGGCCTCGGACCTTCCCCTGGGGTCCCTGCACCGTGGGGCTTCAGCCCTTCCCCTGGTGTCCCTGCACCGTGGGTGCCTCGGCCCTTCCCCTGGTGTCCCTGCACCGTGGGGCCTCGGCCCTTCCCCTGGTGTCCCTGCACCCTGGGGCCTCAGCCCTTCCCCCTGGTGTCCCTGCACTGTGGGGCCTCAGCCCTTCCCCTGGTGTCCCTGCACCGTGGGGCCTCGGACCTTCCCCTGGTGTGCCTGATCCGTGGGGCCTCGGACCTTCCCCTGGGGGTCCCTGCACCGTGGGGCCTCAGCCCTTCCCCTGGTGTCCCTGCACCTTAGGGCTTCGGCCCTTCCCCTGGTGTCCCTGCATCGTGGGGGCCTCGGCCCTTCCCCTGGTGTCCCTGCACCGTGGGGCCTCGGACCTTCCCCTGGTGTCCCTGCACCGTGGGGCCTCAGCCCTTCCCCCTGGTGTCCCTGCACCGTGGGGCCTCAGCCCTTCCCCCTGGTGTCCCTGCACTGTGGGGCCTCAGCCCTTCCCCTGGTGTCCCTGCACCGTGGGGCCTCAGCCCTTCCCCCTGGTGTCCCTGCACTGTGGGGCCTCAGCCCTTCCCCTGGTGTCCCTGCACTGTGGGGCCTCAGCCCTTCCCCCTGGTGTCCCTGCACTGTGGGGCCTCAGCCCTTCCCCTGGTGTCCCTGATCCGTGGGGCCTCGGACCTTCCCCTGGGGTCCCTGCACAGTGGGGCCTCAGCCCTTCCCCTGGTGTCCCTGCACCTTAGGGCTTCGGCCCTTCCCCTGGTGTCCCTGCACCGTGGGGGCCTCGGCCCTTCCCCTGGTGTCCCTGCACCTGGGGGCCTCAGCCCTTCCCCCTGGTGTCCCAGCACCTTAGGGCTTCGGCCCTTCCCCTGGTGTCCCTGCACCGTGGGGGCCTCAGCCCTTCCCCTGGTGTCCCTGCACCTTAGGGCTTCGGCCCTTCCCCTGGTGTCCCTGCACCGTGGGGGCCTCGGCCCTTCCCCTGGTGTCCCTGCACCTGGGGGCCTCAGACCTTCCCCTGGTGTCCCTGCACCGTTTGGCCTCGGACCTTCCCCTGGTGTTCCTGCACCGTGGGGGCCTCAGCCCTTCCCCTGGTATCCCTGCACCGTGGGGCCTCGTTCCTTCCCCTGGTGTCCCTGATCCGTGGGGCCTCGGACCTTCCCCTGGTGTCCCTGATCCGTGGGGCCTCAGACCTTCCCCTGGTATCCCTGTACCGTGTGGGCCACGGCCCTTCCCCTGGTGTCCCTGCACCTTGGGGCCCCGGACCTTCCCCTGGTGTCCCTGCACTGTGGGAGCCTCGGACCTTCCCCTGGTGTCCCTGCACCGTGGGGCCTCGGCCCTTCCCCTGGTGTCCCTGTACCGTGTGGGCCTCGGCACTTCCCCTGGTGCCCCTGCACCGTGGGGCCTCGGCCCTTCCCCTGGTGTCCCTGCATCGTGGGGCCTCGGTCCTTCCCCCTGGTGTCCCTGCATCGTGGGGCCTCGGCCCTTCCCCCTGGTGTCCCTGCACTGTGGGGCTTCGTTCCTTCCCCTGGTGTCCCTGATCCGTGGGGCCTCGGACCTTCCCCTGGGGTCCCTGCACCGTGGGGCTTCAGCCCTTCCCCTGGTGTCCCTGCACCGTGGGGCCTTGGCCCTTCCTCTGGTGTCCCTGCACCGTGGGTGCCTCGGCCCTTCCCCTGGTGTCCCTGCACCGTGGGGCCTCGGCCCTTCCCCTGGTGTCCCTGCACCCTGGGGCCTCAGCCCTTCCCCTGGTGTCCCTGATCCGTGGGGCCTCTGACCTTCCCCTGGGGGTCCCTGCATCGTGGGGGCCTCGGCCCTTCCCCTGGTGTCCCTGCAACTGGGGGCCTCGGACCTTCCCCTGGTGTCCCTGCACCGTGGGGCCTCAGCCCTTCCCCCTGGTGTCCCAGCACCGTGGGGCCTCAGCCCTTCCCCCTGGTGTCCCAGCACCATGGGGCCTCAGCCCTTCCCCTGGTGTCCCAGCACCGTGGGGCCTCGGACCTTCCCCTGGTGTCCCTGCACCGTGGGGGCCTCAGCCCTTCCCCTGGTTTCCCTGCACTGTGGGGCCTCGTTCCTTCCCCTGGTGTCCCTGCACCGTGGGGGCCTCGGCCCTTCCCCTGGTGTCCCTGCACCGTGGGGGCCTCGGCTCCTTCCCCTGGTGTCCCTGCACCGTGGGGCCTCGGACCTTCCCCTGGTGTCCCTGCACCGTGGGGGCCTCAGCCCTTCCCCTGGTATCCCTGCACTGTGGGGCCTCGTTCCTTCCCCTGGTGTCCCTGCACTGTGGGGCCTCGTTCCTTCCCCTGGTGTCCCTGCACTGTGGGGGCCTCAGCCCTTCCCCTGGTATCCCTGCACTGTGGGGCCTCGTTCCTTCCCCTGGTGTCCCTGCACTGTGGGGGCCTCAGCCCTTCCCCTGGTTTCCCTGCACTGTGGGGCCTCGTTCCTTCCCCTGGTGTCCCTGCACCGTGGGGGCCTCGGCCCTTCCCCTGGTGTCCCTGCACCGTGGGGGCCTCGGCCCCTTCCCCTGGTGCCCCTGCACCATGGGGGCCTCGGCCCTTCCCCTGGTGTCCCTGCACCGTGGGGGCCTCTGCCCTTCCCCTGGGGTCCCTGCACCGTGGGGGCCTCGGCTCTTCCCCTGGTATCCCTGCACTGTGGGGCCTCGTTCCTTCCCCTGGTGTCCCTGCACTGTGGGGGCCTCAGCCCTTCCCCTGGTATCCCTGCACTGTGGGGCCTCGTTCCTTCCCCTGGTGTCCCTGCACTGTGGGGGCCTCAGCCCTTCCCCTGGTTTCCCTGCACTGTGGGGCCTCGTTCCTTCCCCTGGTGTCCCTGCACCGTGGGGGCCTCGGCCCTTCCCCTGGTGTCCCTGCACCGTGGGGGCCTCGGCCCCTTCCCCTGGTGTCCCTGCACCGTGGGGGCCTCGGCCCTTCCCCTGGTGTCCCTGCACCTTGGGGGCCTCGGCCCTTCCCCTGGGGTCCCTGCACCGTGGGGCCTCAGCCCTTCCCCTGGTGCCCCGGAATCGTGGGGCCTATGCCCTTCCCCCGGTGCCCCGGAATCGTGGGGCCTCAGCCCTTCCCCTGGTGTCCCTGCACCGTGGGGGCCTCACTAAACCGGTTGGTTATTAATCCTCTCCTCTCTTACCAGAGTCAGAGAATTTGCTGGAGCGGGCCTACAAGATTAAGGCTGTGGTGGGGACACTCGAGCCGTCAGTTGTTGTTGTGCTGAGATACCTGTTTGCACTTCTAAATCAGTAAGTCGGTCATTGTGTGTCACGAGCAGCCAGGGTCCAAGTCCGCTGTCGGGTATATCTCGGGGAAACTGCCAATTGTTGGGGGTAGGATTGTGGTCCGGAGACATCACCTCCCTCTGCGTGCACCCCTCCCAGCTTTATAAACAGGGGCGTAGAGTACAAAACGCTGAACTTTTACAAAACACTGGTTGAGCCCCAACTCGAGAACTGTGTCCAATTCTGGGCACCGCACTTTAGGAAGGGTGTCACAGCCTTGGAGAGGGTGCGGAGGGAGATTTACTGGAATGCTTCCAGGGATTTCAGCTAATGTGGAGAGACCGGGAGGAGCTGGGATTGCTCTCCTTACAGCAGAGAAGGTTAAGGGGAGATTTAATCAAGGCGTTCAAAAGCAGGACGGGTTTTGATGAAGTAAATTAGGAGATACTGTTTCCAGTGGCAGGAGGGTCGGTAACCAGAGGGACACAGATTTAAGATAATCGGGAAAAGAACCAGAACAAATTGTCTAATCCTCTCTGGCCACAGGAGAGGTACCAGAGGACTGGAGGACAGTGAATGTGGTACCATTATTCAAGAAGGGTAGCAGGGATAAAACAGCGAATTACAGGCTGGTGAGTCTAACATCAGTGGTTGGGAATCTACTGGCAAAAATTCTGAGGGACAGGATTAATCTCCACTTGGAGAGGCAGGGATTAATCAGGGATAGTCAGCATGGCTTTGTCAGGGGGAGATCGTATCTAACTAACTTGATTGAATTTCTCGAGGAGGTGACTAGATGTGTAGATGAGGGTAAAGCAGTTGATGTAGTCTACATGGATATCCGTAAGGATTTTGATAAGGTCCCACATGTGAGATTGGTTAAGAAGGTAAGAGCCCATGGGATCCAGGGCAATTTGGCAAATTGGATCCAAAATTGGCTTAGTGGCAGGAGGCAGAGGGTGATGGTCGAGGGTTGTTTTTGCGAGTGGAAGCCTGTGACCAGTGGTGTACCACAGGGATCGGTGCTGGGACCCTTGCTGTTTGTAGTGTACATTAATGATTTAGACGTGAATATAGGAGGTATGATCAGTAAGTTCGCAGATGACACGGAAATTAGTGGTGTCGTAAACAGTGAGGAGGAAAGCCTTAGATTACAGGACGATATAGATGGCCTGGTAAGATGGGCAGAGCAGTGGCAAATGGAATTTAATCCTGAGAAGTGTGAGGTGATGCATTTGGGAGGACTAACAAGGCAAGGGAATATACAATGGATGGTAGGACCCTGGGGAGTACAGAGGGTCAGAGGGACCTTGGTGTACTTGTCCATAGATCACTGAAGGCAGCAGCACAGGTAGATAAGGTGGTTAGGAAGGCATATGGGATACTTGCCTTTATTAGCCGAGGCATAGAATATAAGAGCAGGGAGGTGATGATGGAGCTGTATAAAACACTAGTTAAGCCACAGTTGGAGTACTGTGTACAGTTCTGGTCACCACACTATAGGAAGGATGTGATTGCACTGGAGAGGGTGCAGAGGAGATTCATCAGGATGTTGCCTGGGCTGGAGCATTTCAGCTATGAAGAGAGACTGGATAGGCTAGGGTTGTTTTCCTTCGAGCAGAGAAGGCTGAGGGGGGACCTGATTGAGGTATACAAAATTATGAGGAGCATTGATAGGTTAGATAGGAAGAAACTTTTTCCCTCAGCGGAGGGGTCAATAACCAGGGGGCATCGATTTAAAGTAAGGGGCAGGAGGTTTGGAGGGGATTTGAGGAAGCATTTTTTTCACCCAGAGGGTGGTGGGAATCTGGAACGCACTGACTGAAGAGGTGGTAGAGGCAGGAAGCCTCACAACATTTAAGAAGTATTTAGATGAGCACTTGAAACACCATAGCATACAAGGCTACGGGCCAAGTGCTGGAAAATGGGATGAGAATAGATAGGTGCTTGATGGCCGGCACAGACACAATGGGCCGAATGGCTTCGTCTAGCACTGCAAGTGCGTTTTTTTTTTGTTGCTAATACTGTGTTGTTGCCGTGTCTAAGGGAAGGGTCCGTTCAGCCCATCCATCCTGCTTCTGATCACAGTGACCTCTCACTGTTAACCCCCTCCCCCCCACCCCGTTTATCTCCCAGCCTGTCGCAGTACAGTGATGAGAATATGATGGACCCCCACAATCTGGCGGTGTGCTTTGGCCCGACCCTGGTGACCGTCCCCGAGGATCAGGATCCCGTCGCCTGCCAGGCGCAGGTCAACGAGGTGATCAAAACCATCATCATCCACCACGATAAGGTCTTCCCCCGGCAGCAGGAGCTGCAAGGACCGGTGTACGAGAAGTGCATGACGGAGGAGGGAGACTACTGGTGAGTGCTGGAGGGGTGGGTGGAGTGGGGGGTAGTGTGTGGGACAGACTGATCTCAGGCCTGGGACATGAGGGCTCAGGAGTCTCACCTCCCCTCGACCTCCTCCCCAAAAAGGAGGCCGGGCCACTCGATCCCTTCTGCTACAACCCAACCAGCCACCCCCCCCCTCACCCCGTCCCCAGTAAAGTTAGCGGCTAAAGATCGGTGGAGCAGGGTTCGGGAGCGGGGCGGCGGGGTGAGGGGGGGGGGAGGTGAAAGGTCAGAGGATTCAGCAGAGCAACTTCCCTGTCAGCTGTGCCTTGGTGGGAGTCACTCTGCGCTCTGGGTCAAAGGTCGTGCGCTCGTGTCCCACTCCAGACTCGAGCACCGAATCCAGGCCGACACTCCCCGAGCAGTACTGAGGGAGCGCCGTGCTGTCGGAGGGTCAGTACTGAGGGAGCGCCGCGCTGTCGGAGGGTCAGTACTGAGGGAGCGTCGCGCTGTCAGAGGGTTAGTACTGAGGGAGCGCCGCGCTGTCGGAGGGTCAGTACTGAGGGAGCGCCGCGCTGTCGGAGGGTCAGTACTGAGGGAGCGTCGCGCTGTCAGAGGGTTAGTACTGAGGGAGCGCCGCGCTGTCGGAGGGTCAGTACTGAGGGAGCGCCGTGCTGTCGGACGGTCAGTACTGAGGGAGCGCCGCATTGTTGGAGGGTCAGTACTGAGGGAGCGCTGCATTGTCGGAGGGTCAGTACTGAGGGAGCACCGCGCTGTCGGACGGTCAGTACTGAGGGAGTGCCGCATTGTCAGAGGGTCAGTACTGAGGGAGCACCGCGCTGTCGGAGGGTCAGTGCTGAGGGAGCGCTGCATTGTCGGAGGGTCAGTACTGAGGGAGCGCCGCGCTGTCGGAGGGTCAGTACTGAGGGAGCGCCGCATTGTTGGAGGGTCAGTACTGAGGGAGTGCTGCATTGTCGGAGGGTCAGTACTGAGGGAGCGCCGCACTGTCGGAGGGTCAGTACTGAGGGAGCGCTGCATTGTCGGAGGGTCAGTACTGAGGGAGCGCCGCACTGTCGGAGGGTCAGTACTGAGGGAGCGCTGCATTGTCGGAGGGTCAGTACCGAGGGAGCGACAAACTGTTCAAAGTGCCGTCTTTCAGATGAATAAATAAACTGAGGCTCTGCTTGCCCCCTCGGGTCCGTGTAAAAGATCCCAGAGTCACTATTGGAAGAAGGGCAGGGCAGTCCTCTTTGGTGATGTTGGGACAGGGTGATATTGGGGAGTGAGATGGGGCAGGGTGATATTGGGGAGTGATATGGGGCAGAGTGATATTGAGGAATGATTGGGGCAGTGTGATATTGGGGGTGATATGGGGCAGGGTGATATTGGGGAATGATTGGGGCAGGGTGATATTGGGGGTGATATGGGGGAGGGTGATATTGGGGGTGATATGGGGCAGGGTGATATTGGGGGTGATATGGGGTAGGGTGATGTTGGGGAATGATAGGGGCAGGGTGATATGGGGCAGGGTGATATGGGGAAGGGTGATATTGGGGAATGATAAGGGTAGGGTGATATTGGGGAATGATATGGGGCAGGGTGATATTGGGGAGTGATACGGGGCAGTGTGATATTGGGGAATGATAAGGGGCAGTGTGATATTGTGGAGTGATATGGGGCAGGGTGATATTGGGGAGTGATATGGGGCAGTGTGATATTGGGGAGTGATATGGGGCAGGGTGATATTGGGGAGTGATATGGGGCAGGGTGATATTGGGGAATGATAAGGGGCAGGGTGATATTGGGGAGTGATATGGGGCAGGGTGATATTGGGGAGTGATATGGGGCAGGGTGATATTGGGGAGTGATATGGGGCAGGGTGATATTGGGGAGTGATATGGGGCAGGGTGATATTGGGGGTGATATGGGGCAGGGTGATATTGGGGGTGATATGGGGCAGGGTGATATTGGGGAATGATATGGGGCAGTGTGATATTGGGGAGTGATATGGGGCAGCGTGATATTGGGGAGTGATATGGGGCAGGGTGATATTGGGGAGTGATATGGGGCAGTGTGATATTGGGGAGTGATATGGGGCAGGGTGATATTGGGGCGTGATATGGGGCAGGGTGATATTGGGGGTGATATGGGGCAGGGTGATGTTCGGGGTGAAATGGGGCAGGGTGATATTGGGGAGTGATATGGGGCAGTGTGATATTCGGGGTGAAATGGGGCAGGGTGATATTGGGGAGTGATATGGGGCAGCGTGATATTGGGGAGTGATATGGGGCAGTGTGATATTGGGGAGTGATATGGGGCAGGGTGATATTGGGGCGTGATATGGGGCAGGGTGATATTGGGGAGTGATATGGGGCAGTGTGATATTGGGGAGTGATATGGGGCAGCGTGATATTGGGGAGTGATATGGGGCAGGGTGATATTGGGGAGTGATATGGGGCAGTGTGATATTGGGGAGTGATATGGGGCAGTGTGATATTGGGGAGTGATATTGGGGAGTGATATGGGGCAGGGTGATATTGGGGAGTGATATGGGGCAGGGTGATATTGGGGCGTGATATGGGGCAGGGTGATATTGGGGGTGATATGGGGCAGGGTGATGTTCGGGGTGAAATGGGGCAGGGTGATATTGGGGAGTGATATGGGGCAGGGTGATATTGGGGAGTGATATGGGGCAGGGTGATATTGGGGGTGATATGGGGCAGGGTGATATTGGGGGTGATATGGGGCAGGGTGATATTGGGGAATGATATGGGGCAGTGTGATATTCGGGGTGAAATGGGGCAGGGTGATATTGGGGAATGATTTGGGGCAGCGTGATATTAGGGAATGATATGGGGCAGGGTGATATTGGGGAATGATATGGGGCAGGGTGATATTGGGGAATGATATGGGGCAGTGTGATATTGGGGAGTGATGTGGGGCAAGGTGATATTGGGGAGTGATATTGGGCAGCGTGATATTGGGGAATGATATGGGGCAGGGTGATATTGGGGAATGATATGGGGCAGGGTGATATTGGGGAATGATATGGGGCAGTGTGATATTGGGGAATGATATGGGGCAAGGTGATATTGGGGAGTGATATGGGGCAGCGTGATATTGGGGAATGATATGGGGCAGGGTGATATTGGGGAATGATATGAGGCAGGGTGATATTGGGGAATGATATGGGGCAGGGTGATATTGGGGAGTGATATGGGGCAAGGTGATATTGGGGAGTGATGTGGGGCAGCGTGATATTGGGGAATGATATGGGGCAGGGTGATATTGGGGAATTATATGAGGCAGGGTGATATTGGGGAATGATATGGGGCAGGGTGATATTGGGGAGTGATATGGGGCAGTGTGATATTCGGGGTGAAATGGGGCAGGGTGATATTGGGGAGTGATATGCAGCAGCGTGATATTGGGGAGTGATATGGGGCAGGGTGATATTGGGGAGTGATATGGGGCAGGGTGATATTGGGGAGTGATATGGGGCAGGGTGATATTGGGGGTGATATGGGGCAGGGTGATATTGGGGAGTGATATGGGGCAGTGTGATATTCGGGGTGAAATGGGGCAGGGTGATATTGGGGAATGATTTGGGGCAGCGTGATATTAGGAAATGATATGGGGCAGTGTGATATTGGGGAATGATATGGGGCAGGGTGATATTGGGGAATGATATGGGGCAGGGTGATATTGGGGAATGATATGGGGCAGTGTGATATTGGGGAGTGATGTGGGGCAAGGTGATATTGGGGAGTGATATTGGGCAGCGTGATATTGGGGAATGATATGGGGCAGTGTGATATTGGGGAGTGATGTGGGGCAAGGTGATATTGGGGAGTGATATTGGGCAGCGTGATATTGGGGAATGATATGGGGCAGGGTGATATTGGGGAATGATATGGGGCAGGGTGATATTGGGGAATGATATGGGGCAGTGTGATATTGGGGAATGATATGGGGCAAGGTGATATTGGGGAGTGATATGGGGCAGCGTGATATTGGGGAATGATATGGGGCAGGGTGATATTGGGGAATGATATGAGGCAGGGTGATATTGGGGAATGATATGGGGCAAGGTGATATTGGGGAGTGATATGGGGCAGCGTGATATTGGGGAATGATATGGGGCAGGTTGATATTGGGGAATGATATGAGGCAGGGTGATATTGGGGAATGATATGGGGCAAGGTGATATTGGGGAGTGATATGGGGCAGCGTGATATTGGGGAATGATATGGGGCAGGGTGATATTGGGGAATGATATGAGGCAGGGTGATATTGGGGAATGATATGGGGCAAGGTGATATTGGGGAGTGATATGGGGCAGCGTGATATTGGGGAATGATATGGGGCAGGGTGATATTGGGGAATGATATGAGGCAGGGTGATATTCGGGGTGAAATGGGGCAGGGTGATATTGGAGAATGATTTGGGGCAGCGTGATATTGGGGAATGATATGAGGCAGGGTGATATTGGGGAATGATATGGGGCAAGGTGATATTGGGGAGTGATATGGGGCAGCGTGATATTGGGGAATGATATGGGGCAGGGTGATATTGGGGAATGATATGAGGCAGGGTGATATTGGGGAATGATATGGGGCAAGGTGATATTGGGGAGTGATATGGAGCAGCGTGATATTGGGGAATGATATGGAGCAGGGTGATATTGGGGAATGATATGAGGCAGGGTGATATTCGGGGTGAAATGGGGCAGGGTGATATTGGGGAATGATATGGGGCAGGGTGATATTGGGGAATGATATGGGGCAGGGTGATATTGGGGAATGATATGGGGCAAGGTGATATTGGGGAGTGATATGGGGCAGCGTGATATTGGGGAATGATATGGAGCAGGGTGATATTGGGGAATGATATGAGGCAGGGTGATATTCGGGGTGAAATGGGGCAGGGTGATATTGGGGAATGATATGGGGCAGGGTGATATTGGGGAATGATATGGGGCAGGGTGATATTGGGGAATGATATGAGGCAGGGTGATATTGGGGAATGATATGGGGCAGTGTAATATTGGGGAATGATATGGGGCAGGGTGATATTGGGGAATGATATGGGGCAGGGTGATATTGGGGAATGATATGGGGCAGTGTAATATTGGGGAATGATATGGGGCAAGGTGATATTGGGGAATGATAAGGGGCAGGGTGATATTGGGGAATGATATGGGGCAAGGTGATATTGGGGAGTGATATGGGGCAGCGTGATATTGGGGAATGATATGGGGCAGGGTGATATTGGGGAATGATATGAGGCAGGGTGATATTGGGGAATGATATGGGGCAAGGTGATATTGGGGAGTGATAAGGAGCAGGGTGATATTGGGGAATGATATGAGGCAGGGTGATATTCGGGGTGAAATGGGGCAGGGTGATATTGGGGAGTGATATGGGGCAGGGTGATATTGGGGAATGATATGGGGCAGGGTGATATTGGGGAATGATATGGGGCAGTGTAATATTGGGGAATGATATGGGGCAGGGTGATATTGGGGACTGGTTATTGGCTGCTGTTGTGTAGGTGCTGGGAGTCAGACAGATAGTGAAAACTGGGTGAAACTTCTCTGGAACAATTGGTATTTCGCATCACACATTGGATTTGAATTAACGAATCTTTTGTTGAAACAGCGATGGTTTGCAGAATGAGCCAGTCATCGAGGAGTGTGAACAAGACCTACTTTTAGAAACACACATCAGTGAGGATGGTAGGTGTCTCTCCCTCCCTCTCAGTCCCTCGCTCTCTCCTTCCCACTCTCTCTCTCTCTGTTTTCTATTTCTCTCTCCCTCACTCTCTCTCCCTCTCTGTCCTTCTCTCCCTCCCTATTTCTGTCGTCTGTCTCCCTCTCTCCCTCTGTCTGTCTTTCTTTTTTTTTCTTTTGGGCCTCCTTATCTCGAGAGACAATGGATACGCGCCTGGAGGTGGTCAGTGGTTTGTGAAGCAGCGCCTGTGTCTGTCTGTCTGTCTGTCTCTCCCCCTCTGTCTGTCCCTCTCTCCCTCCCCATCTCTGTCTGTCCATCTGTCTGTCTCTCTCCACCTATCTCTCTCTCATCCTATCTCTGTCTATCTGTCTCTCTCATCCTATCTCTGTCTATCTGTCTCTCTCATCCTATCTCTGTCTATCTGTCTCTCTCCCTTTGTCTGTCTGTCTCTCTCTCCCTTTGTCTGTCTGTCTCTCTCTCCCTCTGTCTGTCTTTCTCTCTCCCTCTGTCTGTCTTTCTCTCTCCTTCCCTCTCTGTCTCTCTGTTTCTCTCTCTTCCTCTCCCCAATCTCTATCTGTCCGTCTCTCTCTCATCCTATCTCTGTCTGTCTGTCCCTCTCCCTGTCTGCCTTATTCTTTCTCCCTCTCCCCCTCTGTCTGTCTGTCCCTCTCTCCATCCCCATCTTTGTCTGTCCATCTGTCTGTCTCTCTCCCCCCTATCTCCGTCTGTCTGTCTCTCATCCTACCCCTGTCTGTCTTTCTCTCTCCCTCTGTCTGTCTGTCTCTCTCCTTCCCTCTCTGTCGCTCTTTCCCTCCCTCCCTCCCTCTCTCTCTGTCTTTCTTTCTGTCTGTCTCTCTCTCCTTCCTTCTCTGTCTGTTTGTGCCTTTCTCCTTCTTTTCTCTCTCTTTCTGTCTGTCTCTCTCTCCCTCTCTCTCTCTTTGTCTGCCTCTCTGCCTCTCTGTATGTCCCTGCCCCCCTCTATTTCTACACAGCTATGTAATGAGCCAGTGACAGGAGCTAATCCTGTTTTTTTTTGAGCGGAATGGGGATTGAGGGAAAAGCCTGCAGGTTTGGAACAGTACAAGAGTGGGCGAGTTTCCCAGGGGCGGTGAGTTGAGTCTGTGAGACTGTGACACAGAACGACTACAGCGAAGGCTGTCTCTCTCTCTCCTACAGAAGCATCTGATCTCCGGGCTGTGGCCAGGTTCGATTATGGGGCTCGCTCTGCCAAGGAGCTTTCCCTCAGGAAAGGAGAGTCGGTGCTGTTGTTTGAGAAGGTGTCTGACGACTGGTGGAGAGGTCAGATCGGAGGGGCCAAGGGGCTCGTGCCCCACAAATACATTGAAGTAATGGACACGTGAGTAACTCAGAACTGGGGGCTCCCTGGGCTCTGTCCCTCCATTGGGAATCAGGCAGTGAGGTCTGAGTGGGCTATTCAACCAAGTGGGGAATCGCAGCCCAGCTGGATCCCGGTTTCAAAAGGACCCCGTGATCCTGGGCGGAAGGTGGGGTGTGGTCAGGGATGGGGGTCACGTAGCCCCAACCCCGACTGTCCACATCCTCCACCTGTAAATGCTTTCCCACATTTCCCCTGGAGTGAGTCACCTGGAATCTACACGGATACAGGCCACATTGAGGCTCTTGGGCCCCACTGGTCGATGCTAGCATTCAGACCGCACAATAGCCTCTCACTCTGGATCATTGAGGCAGGCATCAGAGAGAGCAGCAACCTCTCTCCCCCCCCGGACCCCAGTCTCTCTCTCCCCGGGACCCCAGTCCCTCTCTCCCCAGTCCCTCTGCCCCCCGGGACCCCAGTCCCTCTCTCCCCAGTCCCTTCCCCCCCCCCCCCCCCCCCCACCGGGACCCCAGTCCCTCTCTCCCCAGTCCCTCTCTCCCCAGTCCCTCTCTCCCCAGTCCCTCTCTCCCCAGTCCCTCTCTCCCCAGTCCCTCTCCCCCCAGTCCCTCTCTCCCCAGTCCCTTTTCCCGCTGTCCCTTTCCCCCCCCAGGACCCCAGTCCCTCTCTCCCCAGTCCCTTCCCCCCCCCCCCCCCCCCGGGACCCCAGTTCCTCTCTCCCCAGTCCCTTTCCCCCCTACGGGACCCCAGTTCCTCACTCCCCTGTCCCTCTCCTCCCCGGGGCCCCAGTCCCTCTCTCCCCAGTGGCTTCCCCCCCCCCCCCCCGGGACCCCAGTCCCTCTCTCCCTAGTCCTTCTTCCCCCCGGGACCCCAGTCCCTTCCCCCCCCCGGGACCCCAGTCCACCTCTCCCCAGTCCACCTCTCCCCAGTCCCTCTCTCCCCAGTCCCTCTCTCCCCAGTCCCTCTCTCCCCAGTCCCTCTCTCCCCAGTCCCTCTCTCCCCAGTCCCTCTCTCCCCAGTCCCTCTCTCCCCAGTCCCTCTCACCCCAGTCCCTCTCTCCCCAGTCCCTTTCCCCCCAGTCCCTTTCCCCCCCCAGGACCCCAGTCCCTCTCTCCCCAGTCCCTGTCCCCCCCCCCCCGGGACCCCAGTTCCTCTCTCCCCTGTCCCTCTCCTCCCCGGGACCCCAGTCCCTCTCTCCCCAGTCCCTTCCCCCCCCCCCGGGACCCCAGTCCCTCTCTCCCCAGTCCCTCTTCCCTCCGGGACCCCAGGCCCTCTCTCCCCCCCCGGGACCCCAGTCCCTCTCCCCCCCCCCGCCCCGGGACCCCAGTCCCTCTCCCCCCCGGGACCCCAGTCCCTCTCCCCCCCGGGACCCCAGTCCCTCTCCCCCCCGGGACCTCAGTCCCTCGCTCCCCAGTCCCTCGCTCCCCAGTCCCTCGTTCCCCAGTCCCTCTCTCCCCAGTCCCTCTCTCCCCAGTCCCTCTCTCCCCAGTCCCTCTCCCCCCAGTCCCTCTCCCCCCTGGGACCCCAGTCCCTCTCCCCCCTGGGACCCCAGTCCCTCTCCCCCCTGGGACCCCAGTCCCTCTCTCCCCGGGACCCCAGTCCCTCTCTCCCCGGGACCCCAGTCCCTCTCTCCCCGGGACCTCAGTCCCTCTCTCCCCAGTCCCTCTCCCCCCCCCGGGACCCCAGTCCCTCTCTCCCCAGTCCCTCTCCCCCCCCCGGGACCCCAGTCCCTCTCTCCCCAGTCCCTCTCCCCCCCCCGGGACCCCAGTCCCTCTCTCCCCAGTCCCTCTCCCCCCCCCCCGGGACCCCAGTCCCTCTCTCCCCAGTCCCTCTCCCCCCCCCCCGGGACCCCAGTCCCTCTCTCCCCAGTCCCTTTCCCCCCCCGGGATCCCAGTTCCTCTCTCCCCTGTCTCTCTCCTCCCCGGGACCCCAGTCCCTTTCTCCCGAGTCCCTCTCCTCCCCGGGACCCCAGTCCCTCACTCCCCAGTCCCTCTCTCCCAGGACCCCAGTCCCTCTTCCACCCAGGGCCCCAGTCCCTCTCTCCCCAGTCCCTCTCTCTCCCAGGACCCCAGTCCCTCTTCCACCCAGGACCCCAGTCCCTCTCTCCCTAGTCCCTCTCTCCCCAGTCCCTCTCTCCCCAGTCCCTCTCTCCCCAGGACCCCAGTCCCTCTCTCCCCAGGACCCCAGTCCCTCTCAGCCCCTTTTCTGCAGCTGTTCACCTGCTGAAATCTAACCGAAGCCTCTTTTACCTGCAGCACTGACGGTTGTTTGGAAATTCCCAGTGACTCTGGGATTGAACTGGCTCCCAGCAGAGAAGCAACAGAGACCGGCAGGTAATTGAACTAGAGGGAGCTTTACTCTGTATCTAACCCCCGTGCTGTACCTGTCCTGGGGAGTGTTTGATGGGGGACAGTGTAGAGGGAGCTTTACTCTGTATCTAACCCCCGTGCTGTACCTGTCCTGGGAAAGTTTGATGGGGGACAGTGTAGAGGGAGCTTTACTCTGTATCTAACCCCCGTGCTGTACCTGTCCTGGGAGTGTTTGATGGGGACAGTGTAGAGGGAGCTTTACTCTGTATCTAACCCCCGTGCTGTACCTGTCCTGGGAGTGTTTGATGGGAGACAGTGTGGAGGGAGCTTTACTCTGTATCTAACCCCCGTGCTGTACCTGTCCTGGGAGTGTTTGATGGGGACAGTGTAGAGGGAGCTTTACTCTGTATCTAACCCCCGTGCTGTACCTGTCCTGGGAGTGTTTGATGGGGACAGTGCAGAGGGAGCTTTACTCTGTATCTAACCCCCGTGCTGTACCTGTCCTGGGGAGTGTTTGATGGGGGACAGTGTAGAGGGAGCTTTACTCTGTATCTAACCCCCGTGCTGTACCTGTCCTGTGTGCAGAGCGGTGCTATGGAGTGACTCTGACAGTGAGCCTGTGCTGAGGAAGAGGAGTGGGAGCAGTCCGGTGAGGAAGATATCGACACTGTTCGAGGATGGAGCTGTGCGGATCCCAGCCTGCCACCCAAGCCCACACAAGCTGCTGTTGACCCGGTCCCAAGTCCAGGAGGAGAGGTGAGGAGGAGGCAGATGTGGCTGTGACCGTTAGGGATCAGACTGATGGTAACCACAGAGAGCAGTGAGGACTTGCTGAATGTCTCCCTCCTCCGATTGCAGGAGCTCCAGCATCACTCACCCTCGACAGCTATTGTCAGCAAACTATTCGACTGCAGGAGGATCACACAGCCATGTGTGAAACACACACGCTCCACAGCTTGAACCACAGACACTGATCAGGAGCAGGAACCATGGCTGATTTCCCCCCTCTCTCTAACCCAGGGTTCACTGAACAGTGATCAGGAGCAGGAACCCTGGCTGATTTCCCCTCTCTCTCTCTCTCCAACCCAGGGGTCACTGGACAGTGATCAGGAGCAGGAACCCTGGCTGATTTCCCCTCTCTCTCTCTCTCCAACCCAGGGTTCACTGAACAGTGATCAGGAGCAGGAACCATGGCTGATTTCCCCCCTCTCTCTAACCCAGGGTTCACTGAACAGTGATCAGGAGCAGGAACCCTGGCTGATTTCCCCCTCTCTCTCTCGTACGCTGTGGCTGGTTTGGTACCACACCAGTCGAGATTAGTAAACTCCTGCAGCCTGGCCTTTGCTGCTCTCTTTGTGCATGAGTGTGTACATTTTTAAAATTCATTTCTGGGATGTGGGCGTTGCTGGCCAGGCCAGCATTTGTTGCCCATCCCGAATTTCCCTTGAGAAGGTGGTGGTGAGCTGCCTTCTTGAACCGCTGCAGTCCGTGTGGGGTAGGTACACCCACAGTGCTGTTAGGAAGGGAGTTCCAGGATTGTGACCCAGTGACAGTGAAGGAACGGCCGATATAGTTCCAAGTCAGGATGGTGTGTGACTTGGAGGGGAACCTGCAGGTGGTGGTGTTCCCATGCATCTGCTGCCCTTGTCCTTCTAGTTGGTAGAGGTCGTGGGTTTGGAAGGTGCTGTCGAAGGAGCCTTGGTGCATTGCTGCAGTGCATCTTGGATGAATGTTTGTGAATGGGGTGCCAATTGTGTGTGTGCGAGTGTGTGCGAGTGTGTGCGAGTGTGTGCGAGTGTGTGCGAGTGTGTGCGAGTGCGAGTGCGAGTGTGTGTGTGAGTGCGCGAGTGTGTGTGCGCGCGCGCGAGTGTGTGTGCGTGCGCCCGAGTGTGTGTGTGTGCGTGTGCGTGCGCGAGTGTGCGTGCGAGTATGTGTGTGTGCGCGAGTGTGTGTGTGTGAGCGAGCATGTCTGTGTGCGCGCGAGTGTGCGGGCGAGTGCGCGCGCGAGTATGCGTGTGCGCATGTGTGTGCGAGTATGTGTGTGCGAGTGTGTGTGTGTGTGCGCGCGAGCATGTCTGTGTGCGAGTGTGCGTGCGTGCGAGTGTGTGTGTGTGTGTGCGAGTGTGTGTGTGTGCGCGAGTATGTCTGTGTGTGTGTGTGCGAGTGTGTGTGTGTGCGAGTGTGTGTGTGTGCGAGTGTG
The DNA here is from genome assembly GCF_036365525.1 of Heterodontus francisci. NCBI lineage: Eukaryota > Metazoa > Chordata > Chondrichthyes > Heterodontiformes > Heterodontidae > Heterodontus > Heterodontus francisci. The sequence continues at coordinate 256,759 of NW_027140525.1, forward strand.
TGTGTGTGTGTGTGTGTGCGAGTGTGTGTGTGTGCGAGTGTGTGTGCGTGCGAGTGTGTGCGAGTGCGTGTGTGCGCGAGCGTGTATGTGTAAATGCATTGTGCGTGCAAGCGGACACTGAGCTCTGTGGTGTGTCTGTCAACAGGCAAAGCCCGGCTTTCGGGATCCAGGAGCGAAGGAACACGCTGGATCTGATGCAGCTCACTCACAGCCCGGTGTCTGCCCGCGCCGCAGCTGGCAGGGTCGATAGGGTGCACTCGGAGAAGACAAGCTCGGAACTCAGCAAGGTTGGTGAGCTGACGCGGGGGGCAGACCCGACCGTCTCTTCCCTCGGCCCTCTCCCGGGAATGGGCGCAGAGACCAATATTAACGGCCAGCATGAAACCACCGATATCGAGCGATCCAGCACAGGAGGAGGCCATTCAGCCCCTCGAGTCTGATCAGAGCTGATCTGCCTTCGAACCCAACCGTCCCGCTCGATCCCCACATCCCTTAATTCTCAAAAACCGATCCATTGAATATACTCGACGATCGAGCATCCACATCCACATCCCTCCCCCCCGCCACCACCCACCTCCGAAAATCCCTGACATGCCGATGTTGCCCTTGTCCCGTTGCTTCCCCCCGGGGCCGTGGGGATTCCAGCCCTTGGTGGGAGCCGCCGGTGTGGGATCGTGGTGGGGGGCGGGGAATGTGGGAATGAACCTTCTCGAGCCGTCTTAATGTAGGAATCTCTCCCTCTCTCTCTCTCTCTCTCTCTCTCTACCCGCACCCCCCAGGACCTGGTGAAGAACATGGACTCGGTATTCCGGGAGCTCTTGCAGTACAGGCGCCTGAAGGCCAGCTCCGAGGAGCCCGAGAAGGCCGAGCCCCGCTCCGCCCAGGGGACCACCATGCGTCGAAGCAGCAGTGGGGCGCTGGAGAAGGCCGCCGGCAAGCAGGGGGCCCCGTCCAGGCCGGGCATGAAGGCCCGGGCCGCGGCTCTCTTCAAATCGGGTGGTGGGGCCAACGCCGAGGGGAGCCCCAAGGTAACCTCCTGAGGAGTGGGGAGTCGGGGTCCGGGGGTGGTGGGGGGGGGGGGTGGGGCGGAAGCAGGGGTGCAGAATGGAGCCGAGAGACTCACTCCACTGGGAGGAAGGAGCCCTGAGCCGATTCGACTCAGTCTCTCCTCGCTGGGGCCATCCCACCCATCCCTGGATCCAGTCCAGTCAACCTGCATTGCACTCCCTCGAACAGAAACATATCCTTGCATAAGTACGGAGACCAAAACCTCCGTCCTGCCTTTCTGTCCAGGCGTCCCCTTTGAAAGGGACTTTAATCCCGAATCAATTGTCAGCCCTCGCTGCCCCCCCCCATCCCAGAATCTCCCATCTCCCCAGCTTCTTCCGTCCTGCACAACAAACTCCCTTCGAAAGAGGAGACCCACACCCCTCACTGTAACACACTGATATATCCCACACCCCTCCTTGTAACACTCTGATATATCCCACACCCCTCACTGTAACACTCTGATTTCTCCCACACCGCTCACTGTAACACTCTGATTTATCCCACACCCCTCCTTGTAACACTCTGATATATCCCACACCCCTCCTTGTAACACTCTGATATATCCCACACCCCTCACTGAAACACTCTGATATATCCCACACCCCTCACTGTAACACTCTGATATATCCCACACCCCTCCTTGTAACACTCTGATATATCCCACACCCCTCACTGTAACACTCTGATTTCTCCCACACCGCTCACTGTAACACTCTGATTTATCCCACACCCCTCCTTGTAACACTCTGATATATCCCACACCCCTCCTTGTAACACTCTGATATATCCCACACCCCTCACTGAAACACTCTGATATATCCCACACCCCTCACTGTAACACACTGATATATCCCACACCCCTCCTTGTAACACTCTGATATATCCCACACCCCTCACTGTAACACTCTGATTTCTCCCACACCGCTCACTGTAACACTCTGATTTATCCCACACCCCTCCTTGTAACACTCTGATATATCCCACACCCCTCCTTGTAACACTCTGATATATCCCACACCCCTCACTGAAACACTCTGATATATCCCACACCCCTCACTGTAACACTCTGATATATCCCACACCCCTCCTTGTAACACTCTGATATATCCCACACCCCTCACTGTAACACTCTGATTTCTCCCACACCGCTCACTGTAACACTCTGATTTATCCCACACCCCTCCTTGTAACACTCTGATATATCCCACACCCCTCCTTGTAACACTCTGATATATCCCACACCCCTCACTGAAACACTCTGATATATCCCACACCCCTCACTGTAACACTCTGATATATCCCACACCCCTCCTTGTAACACTCTGATATATCCCACACCCCTCACTGTAACACTCTGATTTCTCCCACACCGCTCACTGTAACACTCTGATTTATCCCACACCCCTCCTTGTAACACTCTGATATATCCCACACCCCTCCTTGTAACACTCTGATATATCCCACACCCCTCACTGTAACACTCTGATATATCCCACACCCCTCACTGAAACACTCTGATATATCCCACACCCCTCCTTGTAACACTCTGATATATCCCACACCCCTCACTGTAACACTCTGATATATCCCACACCCCTCTCTGTAACACTCTGATATAACCCACACCCACACCGCAACACTCTGATATATCCCACACCCCTCACTGTAACAGTCTGATATATCCCACACCCCTCACTGTAACACACTGATATATCCCACACCCCTCACTGTAACACTCTGATATATCCCACGCCCCTCACTGTAACACTCTGATATATCCCACACCCCTCACTGTAACACTCTGATATATCCCACACCCCTCACTGTAACACTCAGATATACCCCACACCCCTCACTGTAACACTCTGATATATCCCACACCCCTCACTGTAACACTCTGATATATCCCACACACATCACTGTAACACTCTGATATATCCCACACACATCACTGTGACACTCTGATATATCCCACACCCCTCACTCTAACACTCTGATATATCGCACACCCCTCACTGTAACACTCTGATATATCCCACACACATCACTGTGACACTCTGATATATCCCACACCCCTCACTGTATCACTCCGATATGTCCCACACCCCATACTGTAACACTCTGATAATTCCCACACCCCTCACTGTAACATTCTGATATATCCCACACCCCTCACTGTATCACTCTGATATATCCCACACACTCACTGTAACACTCTGATATATCCCACACCCCTCACTGTAACACTTTGATATATCCCACACAACTCACTGTAACACTCTGATATATCCCACACTCCTCACAGTAACATTCTGATATATCCCACACCCCTCACTGTATCACTCTGATATATCCCACACCCCTCACTGTAACACTCTGATAAATCTCACATCCCTCACTGTAACACTCCGATATATCCCACACCCCTCACTGTAACACTCTGATATATCCCACACCCCTCACTGTAACACTCCGATATATCCCACACCCCTCACTGTAACATTCTGATATATCCCACACCCCTCACTGTAACACTCTGATATATCCCACACACATCACTGTAACACTCTGATATATCTCACACCCCTCACTGTAACACTCTGATATACCTCACACCCCTCACTGTAACACACTGATATATCCCACACCCCTCACTGTAACACACTGATATATCCCACACCCCTCACTGTAACACTCTGATATATCCCACACCCCTCACTGTAACACACTGATATATCCCACACCCCTCACTGTAACACTCTGATATATCCCACACCCCTCACTGTAACACACTGATATATCCCACACCCCTCACTGTAACACTCTGATATATCCCACACCACTCACTGTAACATTCTGATATATCGCACACCCCTCACTGTAACACTCTGATATATCCCACACCCCTCACTGTAACACACTGATATATCCCACACCCCTCACTGTAACACACTGATATATCCCACACCCCTCACTGTAACACACTGATATATCCCACACCCCTCACTGTAACACACTGATATATCCCACACCCCTCACTGTAACACACTGATATATCGCACACCCCTCACTGTAACACTCTGATATATCCCACACCCCTCACTGTAACACACTGATATATCCCACACCCCTCACTGTAACACACTGATATATCCCACACCCCTCACTGTAACACTCTGATATATCCCACACCCCTCACTGTAACACACTGATATATCCCACACCCCTCACTGTAACACTCTGATATATCCCACACCCCTCACTGTAACAGTCTGATATATCCCACACACATCACTGTAACACTCTGATAAATCCCACACCCCTCACTGTAACATTCTGAGATATCCCTCACCTCTCACTGCAACACTCTGATATATCCCACACTCCTCACTGTAGCATTCTGATATATCCCACACTCCTCACTGTAACACACTGATATATCCCACACCCCTCACTGTAACACTCTGATATATCCCACACCCCTCACTGTAACACTCTGATATATCCCACACCCCTCACTGTAACACTGTGATATATCCCACACCCATCACTGTAACACTCTGATATATCCCACACTCCACACTGTAACACTCCGGTATATCCCACATCTTTCACTGTAACATTCTGATATATCGCACACCCCTCACTGTAAAACTCTGATATATCCCACATCTTTCACTGTAACATTCTGATATATCGCACACCCCTCACTGTAACACTCTGAGATATCCCACACCCCTCACTGTAACACTCTGATATATCCCACACCCCTCACTATTACATATTCATTTACTCTGCTCCGTGCTCCGTCTGTTGTGCTGTGTTCCTGCTCCATTGGCATTTTAGCTGTTTTTTTCAACATGTTGTTTGGGTTGCTGCCTGACAGAAGTGTTAAGTATGAAACCATTTTCTTAAATTCATGAACGATATTTGAAATATTATTAAATATAAAACACGTTTCCAGAGTAAGAATTATTTTATTAGATGGTCACTGCGGATAGAATAACGGTTGACTGGGCAGTCCCTGATGGAGAGGGACTGAGAGACACTGGTCAGTGTACAGATATCTCCCTGAGAGAGAGGGACTGAGAGACACCAGTCAGTGTACAGATATCACCCTGAGAGAGCGGGACTGAGAGACACTGGTCAGTGTACAGATATCTCCCTGAGAGAGAGGGACTGAGAGACACCAGTCAGTGTACAGATATCACCCTGAGAGAGAGGGACTGAGAGACACTGGTCAGTGTACAGATATCTCCCTGAGAGAGAGGGACTGAGAGACACTGGTCAGTGTACAGATATCACCCTGAGAGAGAGGGACTGAGAGACACTGGTCAGTGTACAGATATCTCCCTGAGAGAGAGGGACTGACAGACACCAGTCAGTGTACAGATATCACCCTGAGAGAGAGGGACTGAGAGACACTGGTCAGTGTACACATATCACCCTGAGAGAGAGGGACTGAGAGACACTGGTCAGTGTACAGATATCTCCCTGAGAGAGAGGGACTGAGAGACACCAGTCAGTGTACAGATATCACCCTGAGAGAGAGGGACTGAGAGACACTGGTCAGTGTACAGATATCTCCCTGAGAGAGAGGGACTGAGAGACACTGGTCAGTGTACAGATATCACCCTGAGAGAGAGGGACTGAGAGACACTGGTCAGTGTACAGATATCTCCCTGAGAGAGAGGGACTGAGAGACACTGGTCAGTGTACAGATATCTCCCTGAGAGAGAGGGACTGAGAGACACTGGTCAGTGTACAGATATCACCCTGAGAGAGCGGGACTGAGAGACACCAGTCAGTGTATAGATATCTCCCTGAGAGAGAGGGACTGAGAGACACCAGTCAGTGTACAGATATCTCCCTGAGAGAGAGGGACTGAGAGACACTGGTCAGTGTACAGATATCTCCCTGAGAGAGAGGGACTGAGAGACACTGGTCAGTGTACAGATATCTCCCTGATGGAGAGGGACTGAGAGACACTGGTCAGTGTCCAGATATCTCCCTGAGAGAGAGGGACTGAGAGACACTGGTCAGTGTACAGATATCTCCCTGAGAGAGAGGGACTGAGAGACACCAGTCAGTGTACAGCTATCACACTGAGAGGGAGGGAGTGAGAGACACCAGTCAGTGTACAGATATCACCCTGAGAGAGTGGGACTGAGACACACCGGTCAGTGTACAGATATCACCCTGAGAGAGAGGGGACTGAGAGACACCAGTCAGTGTACAGATATCACCCTGAGAGAGAGGGACTGAGAGACACTGGTCAGTGTACAGATATCTCCCTGAGAGAGAGGGACTGAGAGACACCAGTCACTGTACAGATATCACCCTGAGAGAGAGGGACTGAGAGACACTGGTCAGTGTACAGATATCTCCCTGAGAGAGAGGGACTGAGAGACACTGGTCAGTGTACAGATATCACCCTGAGAGAGAGGGACTGAGAGACACTGGTCAGTGTACAGATATCTCCCTGAGAGAGAGGGACTGACAGACACCAGTCAGTGTACAGATATCACCCTGAGAGAGAGGGACTGAGAGACACTGGTCAGTGTACACATATCACCCTGAGAGAGAGGGACTGAGAGACACTGGTCAGTGTACAGATATCTCCCTGAGAGAGAGGGACTGAGAGACACCAGTCAGTGTACAGATATCACCCTGAGAGAGAGGGACTGAGAGACACTGGTCAGTGTACAGATATCTCCCTGAGAGAGAGGGACTGAGAGACACTGGTCAGTGTACAGATATCACCCTGAGAGAGAGGGACTGAGAGACACTGGTCAGTGTACAGATATCTCCCTGAGAGAGAGGGACTGAGAGACACTGGTCAGTGTACAGATATCTCCCTGAGAGAGAGGGACTGAGAGACACTGGTCAGTGTACAGATATCACCCTGAGAGAGCGGGACTGAGAGACACCAGTCAGTGTATAGATATCTCCCTGAGAGAGAGGGACTGAGAGACACCAGTCAGTGTACAGATATCTCCCTGAGAGAGAGGGACTGAGAGACACTGGTCAGTGTACAGATATCTCCCTGAGAGAGAGGGACTGAGAGACACTGGTCAGTGTACAGATATCTCCCTGATGGAGAGGGACTGAGAGACACTGGTCAGTGTCCAGATATCTCCCTGAGAGAGAGGGACTGAGAGACACTGGTCAGTGTACAGATATCTCCCTGAGAGAGAGGGACTGAGAGACACTGGTCAGTGTACAGATATCACCCTGAGAGAGCGGGACTGAGAGACACCAGTCAGTGTATAGATATCTCCCTGAGAGAGATAGACTGAGAGACACCAGTCAGTGTACAGATATCTCCCTGAGAGAGAGGGACTGAGAGACACCAGTCAGTGTACAGCTATCACACTGAGAGGGAGGGAGTGAGAGACACCAGTCAGTGTACAGATATCACCCTGAGAGAGTGGGACTGAGACACACCGGTCAGTGTACAGATATCACCCTGAGAGAGAGGGGACTGAGAGACACCAGTCAGTGTACAGATATCACCCTGAGAGAGAGGGACTGAGAGACACCGGTCAGTGTACAGATATCACACTGAGAGAGAGGGGACTGAGAGACACCAGTCAGTGTACAGATATCTCCCTGAGAGAGAGGGGACTGAGAGACACCAGTCACTGTACAGATATCTCCCTGAGAGAGAGGGACTGAGAGACACCGGTCAGTGTACAGATATCACCCTGAGAGAGAGGGGACTGAGAGACACCAGTCAGTGTACAGATATCTCCCTGAGAGAGAGGGACTGAGAGACACCAGTCACTGTACAGATATCTCCCTGAGAGAGAGGGGACTGAGAGACACCAGTCAGTGTACAGATATCACCCTGAGAGAGAGGGAGTGAGAGACACCAGTCAGTGTACTGATATCTCCCTGAGAGAGAGGGGACTGAGAGACACCAGTCAGTGTACTGATATCTCCCTGAAAGAGAGGGACTGAGAGACACCAGTCAGTGTACAGATATCTCCCTGAGAGAGAGGGACTGAGAGACACCAGTCAGTGTACAGACATCACCCTGAGAGGGAGGGAGTGAGAGACACCAGTCAATGTACAGATGTCACCCTGAGAGAGAGGGACTGAGAGACACCAGTCAGTGTACAGATGTCTCCCTGAGAGAGAGGGAGTGAGAGACACCAATCAGTGTACAGATATCACCCTGAGAGAGAGGGACTGAGAGACACCAGTCAGTGTACAGATATCTCCCTGAGAGAGAGGGACTGAGAGACACCAGTCAGTGTACTGATATCTCCCTGAGAGAGAGGGGACTGAGAGACACCAGTCAGTGTACAGATATCTCCCTGAGAGAGAGGGACTGAGAGACACCAGTCAGTGTACAGATATCTCCCTGAGAGAGAGGGACTGAGAGACACCAGTCAGTGTACAGATATCACCCTGAGAGAGAGGGACTGAGAGACACCGGTCAGTGTACAGATATCACCCTGAGAGAGAGGGGACTGAGAGAAACCAGTCAGTGTACAGATATCTTCCTGAGAGAGAGGGGACTGAGAGACACCAGTCACTGTACAGATATCTCCCTGAGAGAGAGGGGACTGAGAGACACCAGTCAGTGTACAGATATCACCCTGAGAGAGAGGGAGTGAGAGACACCAGTCAGTGTACTGATATCTCCCTGAGAGAGAGGGGACTGAGAGACACCAGTCAGTGTACAGATATCTCCCTGAGAGAGAGGGAGTGAGAGACACCAGTCAGTGTACAGATATCACCCTGAGAGGGAGGGAGTGAGAGACACCAGTCAGTGTACAGATATCACCCTGAGAGAGATGGCCTGAGAGACACCAGTCAGTGTACAGTTATCACCCTGAGAGGGAGGGAGTGAGAGACACCAGTCAGTGTACAGATATCACCCTGAGAGAGAGGGACTGAGAGACACCAGTCAGTGTACAGATATCTCCCTGAGAGAGAGGGACTGAGAGACACCAGTCAGTGTACAGATATCACCCTGAGAGGGAGGGAGTGAGAGACACCAGTCAGTGTACAGATATCACCCTGAGAGAGAGGGAGTGAGAGACACCAGTCAGTGTACAGATGTCACCCTGAGAGAGAGGGACTGCGAGACACCAGTCAGTGTACAGATATCTCCCTGAGAGAGAGGGACTGAGAGACACCAGTCAGTGTACAGATGTCACCCTGAGAGAGAGGGACTGAGAGACACCAGTCAGTGTACAGATATCTCCCTGAGAGAGCGGGACTGAGAGACACCAGTCAGTGTACAGATATCACCCTGAGAGGGAGGGAGTGAGAGACACCAGTCAGTGTACAGATATCACCCTGAGAGAGAGGGACTGAGAGACACTGGTCAGTGTACAGATATCTCCCTGAGAGAGAGGGACTGAGAGACACTGGTCAGTGTACAGATATCACCCTGAGAGAGAGGGACTGAGAGACACTGGTCAGTGTACAGATATCTCCCTGAGAGAGAGGGACTGAGAGACACTGGTCAGTGTACAGATATCTCCCTGAGAGAGAGGGACTGAGAGACACTGGTCAGTGTACAGATATCACCCTGAGAGAGCGGGACTGAGAGACACCAGTCAGTGTATAGATATCTCCCTGAGAGAGAGGGACTGAGAGACACCAGTCAGTGTACAGATATCTCCCTGAGAGAGAGGGACTGAGAGACACTGGTCAGTGTACAGATATCTCCCTGAGAGAGAGGGACTGAGAGACACTGGTCAGTGTACAGATATCTCCCTGATGGAGAGGGACTGAGAGACACTGGTCAGTGTCCAGATATCTCCCTGAGAGAGAGGGACTGAGAGACACTGGTCAGTGTACAGATATCTCCCTGAGAGAGAGGGACTGAGAGACACTGGTCAGTGTACAGATATCACCCTGAGAGAGCGGGACTGAGAGACACCAGTCAGTGTATAGATATCTCCCTGAGAGAGATAGACTGAGAGACACCAGTCAGTGTACAGATATCTCCCTGAGAGAGAGGGACTGAGAGACACCAGTCAGTGTACAGCTATCACACTGAGAGGGAGGGAGTGAGAGACACCAGTCAGTGTACAGATATCACCCTGAGAGAGTGGGACTGAGACACACCGGTCAGTGTACAGATATCACCCTGAGAGAGAGGGGACTGAGAGACACCAGTCAGTGTACAGATATCACCCTGAGAGAGAGGGACTGAGAGACACTGGTCAGTGTACAGATATCACACTGAGAGAGAGGGGACTGAGAGACACCAGTCAGTGTACAGATATCTCCCTGAGAGAGAGGGGACTGAGAGACACCAGTCACTGTACAGATATCTCCCTGAGAGAGAGGGACTGAGAGACACCGGTCAGTGTACAGATATCACCCTGAGAGAGAGGGGACTGAGAGACACCAGTCAGTGTACAGATATCTCCCTGAGAGAGAGGGACTGAGAGACACCAGTCACTGTACAGATATCTCCCTGAGAGAGAGGGGACTGAGAGACACCAGTCAGTGTACAGATATCACCCTGAGAGAGAGGGAGTGAGAGACACCAGTCAGTGTACTGATATCTCCCTGAGAGAGAGGGGACTGAGAGACACCAGTCAGTGTACTGATATCTCCCTGAAAGAGAGGGACTGAGAGACACCAGTCAGTGTACAGATATCTCCCTGAGAGAGAGGGACTGAGAGACACCAGTCAGTGTACAGACATCACCCTGAGAGGGAGGGAGTGAGAGACACCAGTCAATGTACAGATGTCACCCTGAGAGAGAGGGACTGAGAGACACCAGTCAGTGTACAGATGTCTCCCTGAGAGAGAGGGAGTGAGAGACACCAATCAGTGTACAGATATCACCCTGAGAGAGAGGGACTGAGAGACACCAGTCAGTGTACAGATATCTCCCTGAGAGAGAGGGACTGAGAGACACCAGTCAGTGTACTGATATCTCCCTGAGAGAGAGGGGACTGAGAGACACCAGTCAGTGTACAGATATCTCCCTGAGAGAGAGGGACTGAGAGACACCAGTCAGTGTACAGATATCTCCCTGAGAGAGAGGGACTGAGAGACACCAGTCAGTGTACAGATATCACCCTGAGAGAGAGGGACTGAGAGACACCGGTCAGTGTACAGATATCACCCTGAGAGAGAGGGGACTGAGAGAAACCAGTCAGTGTACAGATATCTTCCTGAGAGAGAGGGGACTGAGAGACACCAGTCACTGTACAGATATCTCCCTGAGAGAGAGGGGACTGAGAGACACCAGTCAGTGTACAGATATCACCCTGAGAGAGAGGGAGTGAGAGACACCAGTCAGTGTACTGATATCTCCCTGAGAGAGAGGGGACTGAGAGACACCAGTCAGTGTACAGATATCTCCCTGAGAGAGAGGGAGTGAGAGACACCAGTCAGTGTACAGATATCACCCTGAGAGGGAGGGAGTGAGAGACACCAGTCAGTGTACAGATATCACCCTGAGAGAGATGGCCTGAGAGACACCAGTCAGTGTACAGTTATCACCCTGAGAGGGAGGGAGTGAGAGACACCAGTCAGTGTACAGATATCACCCTGAGAGAGAGGGACTGAGAGACACCAGTCAGTGTACAGATATCTCCCTGAGAGAGAGGGACTGAGAGACACCAGTCAGTGTACAGATATCACCCTGAGAGGGAGGGAGTGAGAGACACCAGTCAGTGTACAGATATCACCCTGAGAGAGAGGGAGTGAGAGACACCAGTCAGTGTACAGATGTCACCCTGAGAGAGAGGGACTGCGAGACACCAGTCAGTGTACAGATATCTCCCTGAGAGAGAGGGACTGAGAGACACCAGTCAGTGTACAGATGTCACCCTGAGAGAGAGGGACTGAGAGACACCAGTCAGTGTACAGATATCTCCCTGAGAGAGCGGGACTGAGAGACACCAGTCAGTGTACAGATATCACCCTGAGAGGGAGGGAGTGAGAGACACCAGTCAGTGTACAGATATCACCCTGAGAGAGAGGGAGTGAGAGACACCAGTCAGTGTAGAGATGTCACCCTGAGAGAGAGGGACTGCGAGACACCAGTCAGTGTACAGATATCTCCCTGAGAGAGAGGGACTGAGAGACACCAGTCAGTGTACAGATGTCACCCTGAGAGAGAGGGACTGAGAGACACCAGTCAGTGTACAGATATCTCCCTGAGAGAGTGGGACTGAGAGACACCAGTCAGTGTACAGATATCTCCCTATTAAGAACAGTTCAGCAAATGCCACAGATGAACGACAGTTAATGAAGACGAGACAGTTTGTGCTGACAGTTTGCTGCAGCTCTTGTCCTCGCTGGGAGTTGGTTGTGGGGCGGGGGTGCGGCGGCGGCGAGCTGACTCCGGGCACTGTTGTGCTTTGGTTCGCTAGCTCTCCCTCCTCAGGGCCAGGCGCACACTGAGGAACAGTCCCCCGGCAGCGTGGAACAGTGGGTCACAGATCCCGCGGACACATACGGGGAAGGTGCTGGCCAGGCACTGGAGCTCCATCAGGCAGCAGCGGAGGCATGGGGCAGCCGACCACACCTGGCAGAAGGTGAAGCAGGCGTAGAGGAAACCCCACAGCAGGGCCATGGGGATGCCGAAGACCGCCGTCAGGACCCTGTAGCACCAGTAAGCCGAGACGGTGAACGCCGAGTGGCTGACGTCCCACACGAAGCCGAAGCTGTACGATCCCTCGGGCTCTGCCACCACCTCTTCGAACTCCACCTGTGGGGGAGACAGAGACTGAGAGAATATAAGGATGAACCTGCTGCCCGGCCCCGTTTCGACTGAACCCCTGCCCTCACGAAGGCGCCGACTCTCTCTGGGGTCCCACTGACACGCCCTGGGACCATGTTACCCGACATGTTGCTTACAAGGGAAATTAGAGATAGCGTTAGATCCAAGGAAGAGGCATATAAATTTGTCAGGAGAAACAACTGACCTGAAGATTGGGAGCAGTTTAGAATTCAGCAAAGGAGGACCAAGGGATTCATTAAGAAGGGGAAAATAGAGTACGAGAGCAAGCTTGCGGGGAACATAAAAACTGACTGTAAAAGTTTCTATGGGTATGTGAAGAGAAAAAGATGAGTGAAGACAAATGTAGGTCCCTTCCAGTCAGAAACAGGGGAATTTATTATGGGGAATAAAGAAATGGCTGACCAACTAAATGCATACTTTGGTTCTGTCTTCACAAAGGAGGACACAAATATCTTAACAGAAATGTTGGGGAACACAGGGCTTAGTGAGAGAGAGGAACTGAAAGAAATCGGTATTAGTAGAGAAATGGTGTTGGGGAAATTGATGGGATTGAAGGCCGATAAATCCCCAGGGCCTGATGGTATGTATCCCAGAGTACTTAAGGTAGTGGCCCTAGAAATAGTGGATGCATTGGTGGTCATCTTCCAAGATTCTATAGACTCTGGAACAGTTCCTACAGATTGGAGGGTAGCTAATGTAACCCCACTATTTAAAAAGGGAGGTAGAGAGAAAGCAGGGAATGATATGACCAGTCAGCCTGACGTCAGTAGTGGGGAAAATTCTAGAGTCCATTATCAAAGATTTTATAGCAGTGCACTTGGAGAACAGTGGTAGAATTGGCCAGAGTCAGCATGGATTTACGAAAGGGAAATCATGCTTGACAAATCTACTAGAATTCTTCGAGGATGTAACTTGTAGAGTTGATGAGGGGGAGCCAGTGGATGTGGTTTATTTGGACTTTCAGAAGGCTTTCGACAAAGTCTTACATAAGAGATTAGCAAGTAAAATTAAAGCACATGGGATTGGGGGTAGTGTATTGCGATGGATAGAAAATTGGTTGGCAGACAGGAAACAGAGTCGGGATAAATGGGTCTTTTTCCGAATGGCAGGCAGTGACTAGTGGGGTACCGCAGGGATCGGTGCTAGGACCCCAGCTATTCACAATATATATTAATGATTTAGATGAGGGAACTAAATGTAATATCTCCAAATTTGCAGATGGCACAAAACTGGGTGGGAGGGTGAGATGTGAGGAGGATGCAGAGAGGCTTCAGGGTGATTTGGACAAGTTGAGTGAGTGGGCTAATGCATGGCAAATGCAGTATAATGTGGACAAATGTGAGGTTATCCACTTTGGTAGCAAAAACAGGAAGGCAGATTATTATCTGAACGGCTATAAACTGAGAGGGGAATATGCAGCGAGACCTGGGTGTTCTCGTACACCAGTCGCTGAAGGTAAGCATGCAGGTGCAACAGGCAGTAAAAAAGGCAAATGGTATGTTGGCCTTCATAGCGAGAGGATTTGAGTACAGGAGCAGGGATGTCTTGCTGCAATTATACAGGGCCTTGGTGAGGCCACACCTGGAATATTGTGTGGAGTTTTGGTCTCCTTATCTGAGGAAGGATGTTCTTGCTATAGAGGGAGTGCAGCAAAGGTTTACCAGACTGATTCCTGGGATGGCGGGACTGACGTATGAGGAGAGATTGGGTCGGTTCGGATTATATTTGCTGGAGTTCAGAAGAGTGAGGGGGGATCTCATAGAAACCTATAAAATTCTAACAGGACTTGACAGGGTAGATGCAGGAAGGATGTTCCCGATGGTGGGGGAGAACAGAACCAGGGGTCATAGTCTAAGGATACGGGGTAAACCTTTCAGGACTGAGATGAGGAGAAATTTCTTCACCCGGAGAGTGGTGAGCCTGTGGAATTCGCTACCACAGAAAGTAGTTGAGGCCAAAGCATTGTATGTTTTCAGGAAGGAGTTAGATATAGCTCTTGGGTCTAAAGGGATCAAAGGGTATGGGGCGAGAGCGGGAACAGGTTACTGAGTTGGATGAGCAGCCATGATCATAATGAATGGCGGAGCAGGTTCGAAGGGCCGAATGGCCTACTCCTGCTCCTATCTTCTATGTTTCTAAGACAGCGTGTACCGTACATTCACAGGAGCTGACACACAGGCTGTATTGTACCACTGTGTCCTTTGCAGTGTTTAATTTAACTTTGCTGTCGGCTTGCTGTGAGGAACAGAGTGCGCCTTGACACTGATTTACTGCCGTGTGTCTCTGTGGGGCTGGTCACTGACTTAAAACCTGTCTGGATCTCGTGTGAAGACTCTCCCAGCTGTGCCCTTCACTCACTGTCTCCTAGCAACTTGCTCCAGTTCATGGCCGGATCAGGTCAAACAGATCTATTTGAAGGTCCATTAAATCCTAATGCGTCCCTCGCCAGCAAGTGACAAAAATATCCAGTGGGTTAGATACAGAGTTAAACTCATCGATTTCTTCTGGGGCAAGAGGAAACACTGGGTCTCTGCCGCGGTCCTGAGTCTCCCGATCGAGGAGGGCGGTCAGTCGCTCGTGTGCGTCCGTACCCAGGCTGCGACTCTCTGCCTTCGGACCCTGCAGAGATACCTGTACGTCGAGCGTCCTCCCAGATGGTGTGCGCTGGCGACGTATTTATTCTGCCTTCAAGACGACACGCAGCTCCCGGCGGAGTCCGTTAGCCGCGCCTCTCTGAGGGAGTTGCCTGTCTTTTACCGGGATCTATTCCGAGTCTGGAACATGGTCGCCTCCAGTCAGGGCGCTCCCCCGCCGGTGGAGGAGAGCGCCTAGGCTGCCCGGGCGGCCGACTCTGGGGACGGACCAGCGGGCGGAGGAGTAGCCGAAACCCCCGGGACGCCCCCCACTGCGGGTGGCGAGGGGGCTCGGGAGAGCGGAGCGATCCCGGCCGAGCTGACACCCGCTCGGCCAGAACTGCTCATCGGACCCAGGCCCCGAAACCCTCCTCGGGAGCCAGTCCCGTACATCCCGAGCCACCTTTCGGAAATGCCCTCCGTGCCATTCCAATCGGCGCGGAGGGGTTTCCTGTACGGGCTGCTCTTGCACACCCTTCACTTCCTCGCCCTTGTCAGCCGGCCGGACACGCCCTGGCGGTCCGCGTTTCCATCTGGCGGCGAGGGGAAACCCCGATGGAGGTCTCTCTACGCGGGAGTCTTCCCCCTTTACATCGGGGATCTGGGATGGAGGGTGTTGCACATGGTAATCCCGTGCAATAGAAATGAGACCTTTAAGCAGGTTCACGGACTCCCAGGCTGCCTGCAATTTCTGCGGCCTGGACAAGTCCGTGTTCCACGTATATATGGAGTGTGCGAGGTTGCAGCCCCTGTTTGAGTATTTGAAGGGGCTGCTCCTCAAGTTTTGGCTGCACTTCAGCCCCACGCTCCTGATCTTTGTGCACCCGGTGCGGAGGGGCATGGGCCGGGAGGCGGATCTCCCCGTCGGTCTGCTCCTGGGCCTGGCCAAGGTGGCAATTCACAGGGTCCAGGCTGCGGGCCGTCTGGGGTTCTGTCCTCCCCGATTGCCGACCCCACTTCCGCGGTTACGTTCGCGCCCGGGTGTCCCTGGAGAGGGAGCATGCGGTGTCCGCCAGCACGCTTGAGGCCTTCCGCGACCGGTGGGCACCGCAGGGACTGGAGTCAATCGTCGATGCTGAGAATGGCATTTTAATTTGAGTTTTTGGTTTATTTATCTGTTTTTAATAAAATGTTTATAAAGGGGGCCTGAGCAATAAAGGCCCCCTCAACATGTATTCAAAAAACAGGGTTAGATACAGAGTAAAGCTGCCTCGACACTGTCCCTGTAAGACACTCCCTGCCCTTGATGTGTTTAATAGTAAACCCGGTGCTATATTACAGTTGCAGTTTTGACGTGTCCCACTGAGCTTGTCTGATATTAACTGACCCCTGAGCTGATCACACATGGTATCACGTTGAGATGTTTCAAATTCAGGCCGAGTTAGCACTCTTGCGTGGGAGGCTGGAAATGAAATCGTGAATGCAACCCTGAATGGTGCGGATGTGGGCTCAGAGATGAAGCAGATGGGGGCGCAGGGGAACATCCCCCACCCGTGAATTGCCCCCCTTCCTCCATCCCCCCTGCACCTCTGTTGGTCACTTGATGTTCGTTGAGGAACATACAGCCACCAAGGAAGGAACCGGAAGTGGGGGGGGCCTCTGCCTTACTTATTTCTTCCTATTTTGACTCTATCTTTTCCCCCCAGGTCCAGTGTCTTCCCACCTACATCCGTGACTCTTCTGACACCCGACGTCATTTTGACAATTTCCAGTTTCCTGGCCCCAACCGCCTCCTCTTCACTATGGACGCCCAATCTCTCTGCACCTCCATTCCCCCACCAGGACGGTTTGAGGGCTCTCCGCCCCTTCCTCGAACAGAGGCCCAACCAGTCCCCATCCACCACCACCTTCCTCCGCCTGGCTGAACTTGTTCTCACATTGAATAACTTCTCCTTCAACGCCACTCACTTCCTTCAAGCTAAAGGTTAGGGGGACCTGCATGGGTCCCAGTTATGCCTGCCTTTTTGTGGGATATGTCGAACATTCATTGTCCCAGTCCTACTCAGGATCCCTCCCGCAAATCTTTTTCCGGTACATTGATGACTGTATCGGTGCCATTTCCTGCTCCCGCCCCCAACTGGAAAACTGTTATCAACTTTGCTTCCAATTTCCACCCTTCCCTCACCTTTACATGGTCCATCTCTGACACTTCCCTTCCCTTCCTCGACTTCTCTGTCTCCATCTCTGGGGATAGGTTGTCTACCAATATCCATTATAAGCCCACTGACTCCCACAGCTACCTCGACGACACTTCTTCACACCCTACCTCCTGTAAGAACTCCATTCCATTCTCCCAGTTTCTCCGTCTCCGACGCATCTGCTCTGATGATGCTACCTTCCATGATGGTGCTTCTGATATGTCTTCCTTTTTCCTCAACCGAGGAGTTCCACCCACAGTGGTTGACAGGGCCCTTGACCATGTCCGGCCCATTCCCCGCACCTCTACCCTGACCCCTTCCCCTCCCTCCCAGAACCATGACAGGGTTCCCCTTGTCCTCACTTTTCACCCCATCAGCCTCCATATCCAAAGGATCATCCTCCGCCATTTCCGCCACCTCCAGCGTGATGCCACTACCAAACGCATCTTCACCTCCCTTCCCCTGTCAGCATTCCGAAGGGATCATTCCCTCCGTGACACCCTGGTCCACTCCTCCATTACCCCCACCACTTCGTCCGCATCCCACGGCTCCTTCACCTGCAATCGCAGGAGGTGTAATACCTGCCCATTTACCTCCTCTCTCCTCACTATCCCAGGCCCCAAACACTCCTTTCAGGTGAAGCAGCGATTTACTTGTACTTCTTTCAATGTGGTATACTGTATTCGCTGCTCATAATGTGGTCTCCTCTACATTGGGGAGACCAAACGCAGACTGGGTGACCGCTTTGCGGAACATCTCCGCTCAGTCCGCAAGCAGGACCCTGAGCTTCCGGTTGCTGGCCATTTCAACACTCCCCCCCCTGCTCTCATGCTCACATCTCTGTCCTGGGATTGCTGCAGTGTTCCAGTGAACATCAACGCAAGTTCGAGGAACAGCATCTCATTTATCGATCAGGCACACTACAGCCTGCCGGACTGAACATTGAGTTCAATAATTTCAGAGCATGACTGACTTTTTTACTTTATTTTTCTGTTTTATTTTTAATTTTATTTTTTAACGAAGTGCCTGTTTTTCATGTCATCAGAGCTGCTCATTACTCCTCTATTAACACACTCTTTGAACGAAAGTTTTGTCTTTCAACAGAAGCATTAAGACAGACTTTGCCTTTGTCTCAAGACAGCTTTGTTATTTAATCTCTCCTGCCTTGTCACACAACTTCCTTTTTGTTCAAATTCCCCCTCCCTCCCGACTGATTAATCCCAAATAATGGAGAAATACCGATTAACCCCAAATAATGGAGAAATACCGATTAACCCGAAATAATGGAAAAATACCGATTAACCCGAAATATAGAGAAATACCGATTAACTCTAAATATGGAGAAATACCGATTAACCCCAAATAATGGAGAAATACCGATTAACCCCAAATAATGGAGAAATACTGATTAACCCGAAATAATGGAGAAATACTGATTAACTCTAAATATAGAGAAATACTGATTAACCCTAAATATAGAGAAATACTGATTAACCCTAAATATAGAGAAATACTGATTAACCCTAAATAATGGAGAAATACCGATTAACCCTAAATATAGAGAAATACTGATTAACCCTAAATATAGAGAAATACTGATTAACCCTAAATATAGAGAAATACCGATTAACCCCAAATAATGGAGAAATACCGATTAACCCCAAATAATGGAGAAATACTGATTAACCCGAAATAATGGAGAAATACTGATTAACCCCAAATAATGGAGAAATACTGATTAACCCGAAATAATGGAGAAATACTGATTAGCCCGAAATAATGGAGAAATACTGATTAACCCTAAATAATGGAGAAATACTGATTAACACTAAATAATGGAGAAATACTGATTAACTATAAATAATGGAGAAATACTGATTAACACTAAATAATGGAGAAATACTGATTAACACTAAATAATGGAGAAATACTGATTAACTATAAATAATGGAGAAATACTGATTAACCCTAAATAATGGAGAAATACTGGTTAACTCTAAATAATGGAGAAATACTGATTAACTCTAAATAATGGAGAAATACTGATTAACTATAAATAATGGAGAAATACTGATTAACCCGAAATAATGGAGAAATACTGATTAGCCCGAAATAATGGAGAAATACTGATTAACCCTAAATAATGGAGAAATACTGATTAACACTAAATAATGGAGAAATACTGATTAACTATAAATAATGGAGAAATACTGATTAACCCTAAATAATGGAGAAATACTGGTTAACTCTAAATAATGGAGAAATACTGATTAACTCTAAATAATGGAGAAATACTGATTAACTATAAATAATGGAGAAATACCGATTAACCCTAAATATGGAGAAATACTGATTAACTCTAAATAATGGAGAAATACTGATTAACACTAAAAAATGGAGAAATACTGATTAACTCTAAATAATGGAGAAATACTGATTAACCCTAAATAATGGAGAAATACTGATTAACCCTAAATAATGGAGAAATACTGATTAACTCTAAATATAGAGAAATACCGATTAACCCTAAATAATGGAGAAATACTGATTAACCCCAAATAATGGAGAAATACTGATTAACCATAAATAATGGAGAAATACTGATTAACCCTAAATAATGGAGAAATACTGATTAACCCTAAATAATGGAGAAATACTGATTAACTATAAATAATGGAGAAATACTGATTAACCCTAAATAATGGAGAAATACTGATTAACCCTAAATAATGGAGAAATACTGATTAACTATAAATAATGGAGAAATACTGATTAACCCTAAATAATGGAGAAATACTGATTAACCCTAAATAATGGAGAAATACTGATTAACCATAAATAATGGAGAAATACTGATTAACCCTAAATAATGGAGAAATACTGATTAACTATAAATAATGGAGAAATACTGATTAACCCTAAATAATGGAGAAATACTGATTAACTCTAAATAATGGAGAAATACTGATTAACCCTAAATAATGGAGAAATACTGATTAACCATAAATAATGGAGAAATACTGATTAACCCTAAATAATGGAGAAATACTGATTAACCATAAATAATGGAGAAATACTGATTAACCCTAAATAATGGAGAAATACTGATTAACTATAAATAATGGAGAAATACTGATTAACCCTAAATAATGGAGAAATACTGATTAACCCTAAATAATGGAGAAATACTGATTAACCATAAATAATGGAGAAATACTGATTAACTATAAATAATGGAGAAATACTGATTAACCATAAATAATGGAGAAATACTGATTAACTCTAAATAATGGAGAAATACTGATTAACTATAAATAATGGAGAAATACTGATTAACAGTAAATAATGGAGAAATACTGATTAACTCTAAATAATGGAGAAATACTGATTAACCCTAAATAATGGAGAAATACTGATTAACCATAAATAATGGAGAAATACTGATTAACTATAAATAATGGAGAAATACTGATTAACCATAAATAATGGAGAAATACTGATTAACTCTAAATAATGGAGAAATACTGATTAACTATAAATAATGGAGAAATACTGATTAACCATAAATAATGGAGAAATACTGATTAACTCTAAATAATGGAGAAATACTGATTAACCCTAAATAATGGAGAAATACTGATTAACTATAAATAATGGAGAAATACTGATTAACTCTAAATAATGGAGAAATACTGATTAACCCTAAATAATGGAGAAATACTGATTAACTATAAATAATGGAGAAATACTGATTAACTATAAATAATGGAGAAATACTGATTAACCCCAAATAATGGAGAAATACTGATTAACTCTAAATAATGGAGAAATACTGATTAACCCTAAATAATGGAGAAATACTGATTAACTATAAATAATGGAGAAATACTGATTAACTATAAATAATGGAGAAATACTGATTAACTATAAATAATGGAGAAATACTGATTAACCATAAATAATGGAGAAATACTGATTAACTATAAATAATGGAGAAATACTGATTAACTATAAATAATGGAGAAATACTGATTAACCATAAATAATGGAGAAATACTGATTAACTCTAAATAATGGAGAAATACTGATTAACTATAAATAATGGAGAAATACTGATTAACTATAAATAATGGAGAAATACTGATTAACTCTAAATAATGGAGAAATACTGATTAACTATAAATAATGGAGAAATACTGATTAACCATAAATAATGGAGAAATACTGATTAACTATAAATAATGGAGAAATACTGATTAACCCTAAATAATGGAGAAATACTGATTAACCATAAATAATGGAGAAATACTGATTAACCCTAAATAATGGAGAAATACTGATTAACCCTAAATAATGGAGAAATACTGATTAACCATAAATAATGGAGAAATACTGATTAACCCTAAATAATGGAGAAATACTGATTAACCATAAATAATGGAGAAATACTGATTAACCCTAAATAATGGAGAAATACTGATTAACTCTAAATAATGGAGAAATACTGATTAACTATAAATAATGGAGAAATACTGATTAACCATAAATAATGGAGAAATACTGATTAACCATAAATAATGGAGAAATACTGATTAACCATAAATAATGGAGAAATACTGATTAACCATAAATAATGGAGAAATACTGATTAACCCTAAATAATGGAGAAATACTGATTAACTATAAATAATGGAGAAATACTGATTAACCCTAAATAATGGAGAAATACTGATTAACTATAAATAATGGAGAAATACTGATTAACTATAAATAATGGAGAAATACTGATTAACTCTAAATAATGGAGAAATACTGATTAACTATAAATAATGGAGAAATACTGATTAACCATAAATAATGGAGAAATACTGATTAACCATAAATAATGGAGAAATACTGATTAACCATAAATAATGGAGAAATACTGATTAACCCTAAATAATGGAGAAATACTGATTAACTATAAATAATGGAGAAATACTGATTAACTCTAAATAATGGAGAAATACTGATTAACTATAAATAATGGAGAAATACTGATTAACCATAAATAATGGAGAAATACTGATTAACCATAAATAATGGAGAAATACTGATTAACCATAAATAATGGAGAAATACTGATTAACCCTAAATAATGGAGAAATACTGATTAACCATAAATAATGGAGAAATACTGATTAACCATAAATAATGGAGAAATACTGATTAACCATAAATAATGGAGAAATACTGATTAACTATAAATAATGGAGAAATACTGATTAACCATAAATAATGGAGAAATACTGATTAACCATAAATAATGGAGAAATACTGATTAACCATAAATAATGGAGAAATACTGATTAACTATAAATAATGGAGAAATACTGATTAACCATAAATAATGGAGAAATACTGATTAACCATAAATAATGGAGAAATACTGATTAACCATAAATAATGGAGAAATACTGATTAACCATAAATAATGGAGAAATACTGATTAACCCTAAATAATGGAGAAATACTGATTAACCATAAATAATGGAGAAATACTGATTAACCCTAAATAATGGAGAAATACTGATTAACTATAAATAATGGAGAAATACTGATTAACCATAAATAATGGAGAAATACTGATTAACTATAAATAATGGAGAAATACTGATTAACCATAAATAATGGAGAAATACTGATTAACCCTAAATAATGGAGAAATACTGATTAACTATAAATAATGGAGAAATACTGATTAACCCTAAATAATGGAGAAATACTGATTAACTATAAATAATGGAGAAATACTGATTAACCCTAAATAATGGAGAAATACTGATTAACCCTAAATAATGGAGAAATACTGATTAACTATAAATAATGGAGAAATACTGATTAACCATAAATAATGGAGAAATACTGATTAACTATAAATAATGGAGAAATACTGATTAACCATAAATAATGGAGAAATACTGATTAACTATAAATAATGGAGAAATACTGATTAACTATAAATAATGGAGAAATACTGATTAACTATAAATAATGGAGAAATACTGATTAACCATAAATAATGGAGAAATACTGATTAACTATAAATAATGGAGAAATACTGATTAACTATAAATAATGGAGAAATACTGATTAACCATAAATAATGGAGAAATACTGATTAACTCTAAATAATGGAGAAATACTGATTAACTATAAATAATGGAGAAATACTGATTAACCATAAATAATGGAGAAATACTGATTAACACTAAATAATGGAGAAATACTGATTAACCCTAAATAATGGAGAAATACTGATTAACTATAAATAATGGAGAAATACTGATTAACTCTAAATAATGGAGAAATACTGATTAACTATAAATAATGGAGAAATACTGATTAACCATAAATAATGGAGAAATACTGATTAACTCTAAATAATGGAGAAATACTGATTAACCCTAAATAATGGAGAAATACTGATTAACTATAAATAATGGAGAAATACTGATTAACTCTAAATAATGGAGAAATACTGATTAACTATAAATAATGGAGAAATACTGATTAACTATAAATAATGGAGAAATACTGATTAACTCTAAATAATGGAGAAATACTGATTAACTATAAATAATGGAGAAATACTGATTAACTCTAAATAATGGAGAAATACTGATTAACTATAAATAATGGAGAAATACTGATTAACTCTAAATAATGGAGAAATACTGATTAACTATAAATAATGGAGAAATACTGATTAACCATAAATAATGGAGAAATACTGATTAACTCTAAATAATGGAGAAATACTGATTAACCCTAAATAATGGAGAAATACTGATTAACTATAAATAATGGAGAAATACTGATTAACTCTAAATAATGGAGAAATACTGATTAACTATAAATAATGGAGAAATACTGATTAACCATAAATAATGGAGAAATACTGATTAACTCTAAATAATGGAGAAATACTGATTAACCCTAAATAATGGAGAAATACTGATTAAC
This sequence comes from Heterodontus francisci, assembly GCF_036365525.1. Classification (NCBI taxonomy): domain Eukaryota; kingdom Metazoa; phylum Chordata; class Chondrichthyes; order Heterodontiformes; family Heterodontidae; genus Heterodontus; species Heterodontus francisci. The sequence continues at coordinate 281,316 of NW_027140525.1, forward strand.
TATAAATAATGGAGAAATACTGATTAACCATAAATAATGGAGAAATACTGATTAACCCTAAATAATGGAGAAATACTGATTAACTCTAAATAATGGAGAAATACTGATTAACTCTAAATAATGGAGAAATACTGATTAACTCTAAATAATGGAGAAATACTGATTAACTATAAATAATGGAGAAATACTGATTAACCATAAATAATGGAGAAATACTGATTAACTCTAAATAATGGAGAAATACTGATTAACCATAAATAATGGAGAAATACTGATTAACTCTAAATAATGGAGAAATACTGATTAACTATAAATAATGGAGAAATACTGATTAACCCTAAATAATGGAGAAATACTGATTAACCCTAAATAATGGAGAAATACTGATTAACTATAAATAATGGAGAAATACTGATTAACCATAAATAATGGAGAAATACTGATTAACTCTAAATAATGGAGAAATACTGATTAACTATAAATAATGGAGAAATACTGATTAACTATAAATAATGGAGAAATACTGATTAACCCTAAATAATGGAGAAATACTGATTAACCCTAAATAATGGAGAAATACTGATTAACCATAAATAATGGAGAAATACTGATTAACCCTAAATAATGGAGAAATACTGATTAACTATAAATAATGGAGAAATACTGATTAACCCTAAATAATGGAGAAATACTGATTAACCCTAAATAATGGAGAAATACTGATTAACCATAAATAATGGAGAAATACTGATTAACTATAAATAATGGAGAAATACTGATTAACCATAAATAATGGAGAAATACTGATTAACTCTAAATAATGGAGAAATACTGATTAACTATAAATAATGGAGAAATACTGATTAACTATAAATAATGGAGAAATACTGATTAACTCTAAATAATGGAGAAATACTGATTAACTATAAATAATGGAGAAATACTGATTAACTATAAATAATGGAGAAATACTGATTAACCCTAAATAATGGAGAAATACTGATTAACTATAAATAATGGAGAAATACTGATTAACCCTAAATAATGGAGAAATACTGATTAACCCTAAATAATGGAGAAATACTGATTAACCATAAATAATGGAGAAATACTGATTAACTATAAATAATGGAGAAATACTGATTAACCATAAATAATGGAGAAATACTGATTAACTCTAAATAATGGAGAAATACTGATTAACCATAAATAATGGAGAAATACTGATTAACTCTAAATAATGGAGAAATACTGATTAACTCTAAATAATGGAGAAATACTGATTAACTATAAATAATGGAGAAATACTGATTAACTCTAAATAATGGAGAAATACTGATTAACTCTAAATAATGGAGAAATACTGATTAACTCTAAATAATGGAGAAATACTGATTAACTATAAATAATGGAGAAATACTGATTAACCCTAAATAATGGAGAAATACTGATTAACTCTAAATAATGGAGAAATACTGATTAACCCTAAATAATGGAGAAATACTGATTAACTCTAAATAATGGAGAAATACTGATTAACTCTAAATAATGGAGAAATACTGATTAACCCTAAATAATGGAGAAATACTGATTAACTCTAAATAATGGAGAAATACTGATTAACTCTAAATAATGGAGAAATACTGATTAACTCTAAATAATGGAGAAATACTGATTAACCCTAAATAATGGAGAAATACTGATTAACTCTAAATAATGGAGAAATACTGATTAACTCTAAATAATGGAGAAATACTGATTAACCCTAAATAATGGAGAAATACTGATTAACTCTAAATAATGGAGAAATACTGATTAACCCTAAATAATGGAGAAATACTGATTAACTCTAAATAATGGAGAAATACTGATTAACTCTAAATAATGGAGAAATACTGATTAACCCCAAATAATGGAGAAATACTGATTAACTATAAATAATGGAGAAATACTGATTAACGATAAATAATGGAGAAATACTGATTAACTATAAATAATGGAGAAATACTGATTAACTCTAAATAATGGAGAAATACTGATTAACTCTAAATAATGGAGAAATACTGATTAACCCTAAATAATGGAGAAATACTGATTAACCCTAAATAATGGAGAAATACTGATTAACTCTAAATAATGGAGAAATACTGATTAACCCTAAATAATGGAGAAATACTGATTAACTATAAATAATGGAGAAATACTGATTAACTCTAAATAATGGAGAAATACTGATTAACTCTAAATAATGGAGAAATACTGATTAACCCCAAATAATGGAGAAATACTGATTAACTCTAAATAATGGAGAAATACTGATTAACTCTAAATAATGGAGAAATACTGATTAACCCTAAATAATGGAGAAATACTGATTAACTCTAAATAATGGAGAAATACTGATTAACCCTAAATAATGGAGAAATACTGATTAACTCTAAATAATGGAGAAATACTGATTAACTCTAAATAATGGAGAAATACTGATTAACCCCAAATAATGGAGAAATACTGATTAACTATAAATAATGGAGAAATACTGATTAACTATAAATAATGGAGAAATACTGATTAACTCTAAATAATGGAGAAATACTGATTAACTATAAATAATGGAGAAATACTGATTAACTCTAAATAATGGAGAAATACTGATTAACTATAAATAATGGAGAAATACTGATTAACCCTAAATAATGGAGAAATACTGATTAACCATAAATAATGGAGAAATACTGATTAACTCTAAATAATGGAGAAATACTGATTAACCCTAAATAATGGAGAAATACTGATTAACTATAAATAATGGAGAAATACTGATTAACCCTAAATAATGGAGAAATACTGATTAACCATAAATAATGGAGAAATACTGATTAACTCTAAATAATGGAGAAATACTGATTAACCCTAAATAATGGAGAAATACTGATTAACCATAAATAATGGAGAAATACTGATTAACTATAAATAATGGAGAAATACTGATTAACCATAAATAATGGAGAAATACTGATTAACTCTAAATAATGGAGAAATACTGATTAACCCTAAATAATGGAGAAATACTGATTAACTCTAAATAATGGAGAAATACTGATTAACTATAAATAATGGAGAAATACTGATTAACTCTAAATAATGGAGAAATACTGATTAACTATAAATAATGGAGAAATACTGATTAACCCTAAATAATGGAGAAATACTGATTAACCATAAATAATGGAGAAATACTGATTAACCATAAATAATGGAGAAATACTGATTAACTCTAAATAATGGAGAAATACTGATTAACTATAAATAATGGAGAAATACTGATTAACTCTAAATAATGGAGAAATACTGATTAACTATAAATAATGGAGAAATACTGATTAACCCTAAATAATGGAGAAATACTGATTAACCATAAATAATGGAGAAATACTGATTAACTCTAAATAATGGAGAAATACTGATTAACCCTAAATAATGGAGAAATACTGATTAACCATAAATAATGGAGAAATACTGATTAACTATAAATAATGGAGAAATACTGATTAACCATAAATAATGGAGAAATACTGATTAACTCTAAATAATGGAGAAATACTGATTAACCCTAAATAATGGAGAAATACTGATTAACCCTAAATAATGGAGAAATACTGATTAACTATAAATAATGGAGAAATACTGATTAACTATAAATAATGGAGAAATACTGATTAACTATAAATAATGGAGAAATACTGATTAACACTAAATAATGGAGAAATACTGATTAACTCTAAATAATGGAGAAATACTGATTAACTCTAAATAATGGAGAAATACTGATTAACCCTAAATAATGGAGAAATACTGATTAACTATAAATAATGGAGAAATACTGATTAACACTAAATAATGGAGAAATACTGATTAACTCTAAATAATGGAGAAATACTGATTAACCCTAAATAATGGAGAAATACTGATTAACCATAAATAATGGAGAAATACTGATTAACTATAAATAATGGAGAAATACTGATTAACTATAAATAATGGAGAAATACTGATTAACACTAAATAATGGAGAAATACTGATTAACCATAAATAATGGAGAAATACTGATTAACTATAAATAATGGAGAAATACTGATTAACTATAAATAATGGAGAAATACTGATTAACACTAAATAATGGAGAAATACTGATTAACCATAAATAATGGAGAAATACTGATTAACTCTAAATAATGGAGAAATACTGATTAACTCTAAATAATGGAGAAATACTGATTAACCCTAAATAATGGAGAAATACTGATTAACTATAAATAATGGAGAAATACTGATTAACTATAAATAATGGAGAAATACTGATTAACACTAAATAATGGAGAAATACTGATTAACCATAAATAATGGAGAAATACTGATTAACTCTAAATAATGGAGAAATACTGATTAACCATAAATAATGGAGAAATACTGATTAACTATAAATAATGGAGAAATACTGATTAACTATAAATAATGGAGAAATACTGATTAACACTAAATAATGGAGAAATACTGATTAACCATAAATAATGGAGAAATACTGATTAACTCTAAATAATGGAGAAATACTGATTAACTCTAAATAATGGAGAAATACTGATTAACCCTAAATAATGGAGAAATACTGATTAACTATAAATAATGGAGAAATACTGATTAACTATAAATAATGGAGAAATACTGATTAACACTAAATAATGGAGAAATACTGATTAACCATAAATAATGGAGAAATACTGATTAACTCTAAATAATGGAGAAATACTGATTAACCCTAAATAATGGAGAAATACTGATTAACTATAAATAATGGAGAAATACTGATTAACACTAAATAATGGAGAAATACTGATTAACTCTAAATAATGGAGAAATACTGATTAACCCTAAATAATGGAGAAATACTGATTAACCATAAATAATGGAGAAATACTGATTAACTATAAATAATGGAGAAATACTGATTAACTCTAAATAATGGAGAAATACTGATTAACTATAAATAATGGAGAAATACTGATTAACTATAAATAATGGAGAAATACTGATTAACCCTAAATAATGGAGAAATACTGATTAACTATAAATAATGGAGAAATACTGATTAACTCTAAATAATGGAGAAATACTGATTAACACTAAATAATGGAGAAATACTGATTAACCATAAATAATGGAGAAATACTGATTAACTCTAAATAATGGAGAAATACTGATTAACTATAAATAATGGAGAAATACTGATTAACCCTAAATAATGGAGAAATACTGATTAACTATAAATAATGGAGAAATACTGATTAACTCTAAATAATGGAGAAATACTGATTAACACTAAATAATGGAGAAATACTGATTAACCATAAATAATGGAGAAATACTGATTAACTCTAAATAATGGAGAAATACTGATTAACTATAAATAATGGAGAAATACTGATTAACCCTAAATAATGGAGAAATACTGATTAACCCTAAATAATGGAGAAATACTGATTAACCCTAAATAATGGAGAAATACTGATTAACCATAAATAATGGAGAAATACTGATTAACCCTAAATAATGGAGAAATACTGATTAACCCTAAATAATGGAGAAATACTGATTAACCATAAATAATGGAGAAATACTGATTAACCCTAAATAATGGAGAAATACTGATTAACCCTAAATAATGGAGAAATACTGATTAACCCTAAATAATGGAGAAATACTGATTAACCCTAAATAATGGAGAAATACTGATTAACCCTAAATAATGGAGAAATACTGATTAACTCTAAATAATGGAGAAATACTGATTAACCCTAAATAATGGAGAAATACTGATTAACCCTAAATAATGGAGAAATACTGATTAACTCTAAATAATGGAGAAATACTGATTAACCCTAAATAATGGAGAAATACTGATTAACCCTAAATAATGGAGAAATACTGATTAACCCTAAATAATGGAGAAATACTGATTAACCATAAATAATGGAGAAATACTGATTAACCCTAAATAATGGAGAAATACTGATTAACCCTAAATAATGGAGAAATACTGATTAACCCTAAATAATGGAGAAATACTGATTAACCCTAAATAATGGAGAAATACTGATTAACCATAAATAATGGAGAAATACTGATTAACTCTAAATAATGGAGAAATACTGATTAACTCTAAATAATGGAGAAATACTGATTAACTATAAATAATGGAGAAATACTGATTAACCATAAATAATGGAGAAATACTGATTAACCCTAAATAATGGAGAAATACTGATTAACTCTAAATAATGGAGAAATACTGATTAACCCTAAATAATGGAGAAATACTGATTAACTCTAAATAATGGAGAAATACTGATTAACTCTAAATAATGGAGAAATACTGATTAACTATAAATAATGGAGAAATACTGATTAACCATAAATAATGGAGAAATACTGATTAACTCTAAATAATGGAGAAATACTGATTAACTCTAAATAATGGAGAAATACTGATTAACTATAAATAATGGAGAAATACTGATTAACCATAAATAATGGAGAAATACTGATTAACCCTAAATAATGGAGAAATACTGATTAACTCTAAATAATGGAGAAATACTGATTAACTATAAATAATGGAGAAATACTGATTAACCATAAATAATGGAGAAATACTGATTAACTCTAAATAATGGAGAAATACTGATTAACCATAAATAATGGAGAAATACTGATTAACTCTAAATAATGGAGAAATACTGATTAACTCTAAATAATGGAGAAATACTGATTAACTATAAATAATGGAGAAATACTGATTAACCATAAATAATGGAGAAATACTGATTAACCCTAAATAATGGAGAAATACTGATTAACTCTAAATAATGGAGAAATACTGATTAACCCTAAATAATGGAGAAATACTGATTAACTCTAAATAATGGAGAAATACTGATTAACTCTAAATAATGGAGAAATACTGATTAACTATAAATAATGGAGAAATACTGATTAACCATAAATAATGGAGAAATACTGATTAACCCTAAATAATGGAGAAATACTGATTAACTCTAAATAATGGAGTAATACTGATTAACTCTAAATAATGGAGAAATACTGATTAACTCTAAATAATGGAGAAATACTGATTAACCATAAATAATGGAGAAATACTGATTAACCATAAATAATGGAGAAATACTGATTAACCCTAAATAATGGAGAAATACTGATTAACTCTAAATAATGGAGAAATACTGATTAACCCTAAATAATGGAGAAATACTGATTAACTCTAAATAATGGAGAAATACTGATTAACTCTAAATAATGGAGAAATACTGATTAACCCCAAATAATGGAGAAATACTGATTAACTCTAAATAATGGAGAAATACTGATTAACACTAAATAATGGAGAAATACTGATTAACTGTAAATAATGGAAAAATACTGATTAACCATAAATAATGGAGAAATACTGATTAACCCTAAATAATGGAGAAATACTGATTAACTCTAAATAATGGAGAAATACTGATTAACTCTAAATAATGGAGAAATACTGATTAACTGTAAATAATGGAAAAATACTGATTAACCATAAATAATGGAGAAATACTGATTAACCCTAAATAATGGAGAAATACTGATTAACTATAAATAATGGAGAAATACTGATTAACTCTAAATAATGGAGAAATACTGATTAACTATAAATAATGGAGAAATACTGATTAACTCTAAATAATGGAGAAATACTGATTAACCCTAAATAATGGAGAAATACTGATTAACTCTAAATAATGGAGAAATACTGATTAACTATAAATAATGGAGAAATACTGATTAACTCTAAATAATGGAGAAATACTGATTAACTATAAATAATGGAGAAATACTGATTAACCATAAATAATGGAGAAATACTGATTAACCCTAAATAATGGAGAAATACTGATTAACTCTAAATAATGGAGAAATACTGATTAACCATAAATAATGGAGAAATACTGATTAACCCTAAATAATGGAGAAATACTGATTAACTCTAAATAATGGAGAAATACTGATTAACTATAAATAATGGAGAAATACTGATTAACCATAAATAATGGAGAAATACTGATTAACCCTAAATAATGGAGAAATACTGATTAACTCTAAATAATGGAGAAATACTGATTAACCATAAATAATGGAGAAATACTGATTAACCCTAAATAATGGAGAAATACTGATTAACTCTAAATAATGGAGAAATACTGATTAACTCTAAATAATGGAGAAATACTGATTAACTCTAAATAATGGAGAAATACTGATTAACCCCAAATAATGGAGAAATACTGATTAACCCTAAATAATGGAGAAATACTGATTAACTTTAAATAATGGAGTAATACTGATTAACTCTAAATAATGGAGAAATACTGATTAACCCCAAATAATGGAGAAATACTGATTAACTCTAAATAATGGAGAAATACTGATTAACACTAAATAATGGAGAAATACTGATTAACTTTAAATAATGGAGTAATACTGATTAACTCTAAATAATGGAGAAATACTGATTAACCCCAAATAATGGAGAAATACTGATTAACTCTAAATAATGGAGAAATACTGATTAACCCCAAATAATGGAGAAATACTGATTAACCCTAAATAATGGAGAAATACTGATTAACCATAAATAATGGAGAAATACTGATTAACACTAAATAATGGAGAAATACTGATTAACTTTAAATAATGGAGTAATACTGATTAACTCTAAATAATGGAGAAATACTGATTAACTCTAAATAATGCAGAAATACTGATTAACCCTAAATAATGGAGAAATACTGATTAACCATAAATAATGGAGAAATACTGATTAACTTTAAATAATGGAGTAATACTGATTAACTCTAAATAATGGAGAAATACTGATTAACTCTAAATAATGGAGAAATACTGATTAACCCTAAATAATGGAGAAATACTGATTAACCCTAAATAATGGAGAAATACTGATTAACTCTAAATAATGGAGAAATACTGATTAACCCTAAATAATGGAGAAATACTGATTAACCCTAAATAATGGAGAAATACTGATTAACCCTAAATAATGGAGAAATACTGATTAACTCTAAATAATGGAGAAATACTGATTAACTCTAAATAATGGAGAAATACTGATTAACTCTAAATAATGGAGAAATACCGATTAACCCTAAATAATGGAGAAATACTGATTAACCCTAAATACAGAGAAATACTGATTAACCCCAAATAATGGAGAAATACTGATTAACTCTAAATAATGGAGAAATACTGATTAACCCTAAATAGAGAAATACTGATTAACCCCAAATAATGGAGAAATACTGATTAACCCTAAATAATGGAGAAATACTGATTAACTCTAAATAATGGAGAAATACTGATTAACTATAAATAATGGAGAAATACTGATTAACTCTAAATAATGGAGAAATACTGATTAACTCTAAATAATGGAGAAATACTGATTAACTATAAATAATGGAGAAATACTGATTAACCATAAATAATGGAGAAATACTGATTAACCCTAAATACAGAGAAATACTGATTAACCCCAAATAATGGAGAAATACTGATTAACCCCAAATAATGGAGAAATACTGATTAACCCTAAATAATGGAGAAATACTGATTAACCCTAAATACAGAGAAATACTGATTAACCCCAAATAATGGAGAAATACTGATTAACCCCAAATAATGGAGAAATACTGATTAACCCTAAATAATGGAGAAATACTGATTAACTCTAAATAATGGAGAAATACTGATTAACTATAAATAATGGAGAAATACTGATTAACTCTAAATAATGGAGAAATACTGATTAACCCCAAATAATGGAGAAATACTGATTAACCCCAAATAATGGAGAAATACTGATTAACCCTAAATAATGGAGAAATACTGATTAACCCTAAATACAGAGAAATACTGATTAACCCCAAATAATGGAGAAATACTGATTAACCCCAAATAATGGAGAAATACTGATTAACTCTAAATAATGGAGAAATACTGATTAACCCTAAATACAGAGAAATACTGATTAACCCCAAATAATGGAGAAATACTGATTAACCCTAAATAATGGAGAAATACTGATTAACCCTAAATAATGGAGAAATACTGATTAACCCTAAATAATGGAGAAATACTGATTAACCCTAAATAATGGAGAAATACTGATTAACCCTAAATACAGAGAAATACTGATTAACCCTAAATAATGGAGAAATACTGATTAACTATAAATAATGGAGAAATACTGATTAACTCTAAATAATGGAGAAATACTGATTAACACTAAATAATGGAGAAATACTGATTAACTCTAAATAATGGAGAAATACTGATTAACTCTAAATAATGGAGAAATACTGATTAACCCTAAATAATGGAGAAATACTGATTAACTCTAAATAATGGAGAAATACTGATTAACTATAAATAATGGAGAAATACTGATTAACCCTAAATAATGGAGAAATACTGATTAACCCTAAATAATGGAGAAATACTGATTAACCCTAAATAATGGAGAAATACTGATTAACTATAAATAATGGAGAAATACTGATTAACTCTAAATAATGGAGAAATACTGATTAACTATAAATAATGGAGAAATACTGATTAACTCTAAATAATGGAGAAATACTGATTAACTATAAATAATGGAGAAATACTGATTAACTCTAAATAATGGAGAAATACTGATTAACCCTAAATAATGGAGAAATACTGATTAACTCTAAATAATGGAGAAATACTGATTAACCCTAAATAATGGAGAAATACTGATTAACACTAAATAATGGAGAAATACTGATTAACTCTAAATAATGGAGAAATACTGATTAACCCTAAATAATGGAGAAATACTGATTAACCCTAAATAATGGAGAAATACTGATTAACCCTAAATAATGGAGAAATACTGATTAACCCTAAATAATGGAGAAATACTGATTAACCCTAAATAATGGAGAAATACTGATTAACTCTAAATAATGGAGAAATACTGATTAACCCTAAATAATGGAGAAATACTGATTAACACTAAATAATGGAGAAATACTGATTAACTCTAAATAATGGAGAAATACTGATTAACCCTAAATAATGGAGAAATACTGATTAACCCTAAATAATGGAGAAATACTGATTAACCCTAAATAATGGAGAAATACTGATTAACACTAAATAATGGAGAAATACTGATTAACTCTAAATAATGGAGAAATACTGATTAACCCTAAATAATGGAGAAATACTGATTAACTCTAAATAATGGAGAAATGCTGATTAACTCTAAATAATGGAGAAATACTGATTAACCCTAAATAATGGAGAAATACTGATTAACCCTAAATAATGGAGAAATACTGATTAACCCTAAATAATGGAGAAATACTGATTAACCCTAAATAATGGAGAAATACTGATTAACTCTAAATAATGGAGAAATACTGATTAACCCTAAATAATGGAGAAATACTGATTAACCCTAAATAATGGAGAAATACTGATTAACCCTAAATAATGGAGAAATACTGATTAACCCTAAATAATGGAGAAATGCTGATTAACTCTAAATAATGGAGAAATACTGATTAACCCTAAATAATGGAGAAATACTGATTAACTATAAATAATGGAGAAATACTGATTAACCCTAAATAATGGAGAAATACTGATTAACTCTAAATAATGGAGAAATACTGATTAACTCTAAATAATGGAGAAATACTGATTAACCCTAAATAATGGAGAAATACTGATTAACTCTAAATAATGGAGAAATACTGATTAACCCTAAATAATGGAGAAATACTGATTAACCCTAAATAATGGAGAAATACTGATTAACTCTAAATAATGGAGAAATACTGATTAACTCTAAATAATGGAGAAATACTGATTAACCCTAAATAATGGAGAAATACTGATTAACTATAAATAATGGAGAAATACTGATTAACCCTAAATAATGGAGAAATACTGATTAACTCTAAATAATGGAGAAATACTGATTAACTCTAAATAATGGAGAAATACTGATTAACCCTAAATAATGGAGAAATACTGATTAACTCTAAATAATGGAGAAATACTGATTAACCCTAAATAATGGAGAAATACTGATTAACTCTAAATAATGGAGAAATACTGATTAACCCTAAATAATGGAGAAATACTGATTAACTCTAAATAATGGAGAAATACTGATTAACTCTAAATAATGGAGAAATACTGATTAACCCTAAATAATGGAGAAATACTGATTAACTCTAAATAATGGAGAAATACTGATTAACTCTAAATAATGGAGAAATACTGATTAACTCTAAATAATGGAGAAATACTGATTAACCCCAAATAATGGAGAAATACTGATTAACCCCAAATAATGGAGAAATACTGATTAACCCCAAATAATGGAGAAATGCTGATTAACTCTAAATAATGGAGAAATACTGATTAACCCTAAATAATGGAGAAATACTGATTAACCATAAATAATGGAGAAATACTGATTAACTCTAAATAATGGAGAAATACTGATTAACTCTAAATAATGGAGAAATACTGATTAACTCTAAATAATGGAGAAATACTGATTAACTCTAAATAATGGAGAAATACTGATTAACCCCAAATAATGGAGAAATACTGATTAACTCTAAATAATAGAGAAATACTGATTAACTCTAAATAATGGAGAAATACTGATTAACTCTAAATAATGGAGAAATACTGATTAACTCTAAATAATGGAGAAATACTGATTAACCCCAAATAATGGAGAAATACTGATTAACTCTAAATAATAGAGAAATACTGATTAACTCTAAATAATGGAGAAATACTGATTAACTCTAAATAATGGAGAAATACTGATTAACCCCAAATAATGGAGAAATGCTGATTAACCCCAAATAATGGAGAAATGCTGATTAACTCTAAATAATGGAGAAATGCTGATTAACTCTAAATAATGGAGAAATACTGATTAACCCTAAATAATGGAGAAATACTGATTAACTATAAATAATGGAGAAATACTGATTAACCCTAAATAATGGAGAAATACTGATTAACCCTAAATAATGGAGAAATACTGATTAACTATAAATAATGGAGAAATACTGATTAACCCTAAATAATGGAGAAATACTGATTAACTCTAAATAATGGAGAAATACTGATTAACCCTAAATAATGGAGAAATACTGATTAACTCTAAATAATGGAGAAATACTGATTAACCCTAAATAATGGAGAAATACTGATTAACCCTAAATAATGGAGAAATACTGATTAACCCTAAATAATGGAGAAATACTGATTAACCCTAAATAATGGAGAAATACTGATTAACCATAAATAATGGAGAAATACTGATTAACCCTAAATAATGGAGAAATACTGATTAACCCTAAATAATGGAGAAATACTGATTAACTCTAAATAATGGAGAAATACTGATTAACCCTAAATAATGGAGAAATACTGATTAACCCTAAATAATGGAGAAATACTGATTAACTCTAAATAATGGAGAAATACTGATTAACCCTAAATAATGGAGAAATACTGATTAACTCTAAATAATGGAGAAATACTGATTAACCCTAAATAATGGAGAAATACTGATTAACTCTAAATAATGGAGAAATACTGATTAACCCTAAATATAGAGTAATACTGATTAACCCTAAATAATGGAGAAATACTGATTAACACTAAATAATGGAGAAATACTGATTAACCCTAAATAATGGAGAAATACTGATTAACACTAAATAATGGAGAAATACTGATTAACTCTAAATAATGGAGAAATACTGATTAACTCTAAATAATGGAGAAATACTGATTAACCCTAAATAATGGAGAAATACTGATTAACACTAAATAATGGAGAAATACTGATTAACTCTAAATAATGGAGAAATACTGATTAACTCTAAATAATGGAGAAATACTGATTAACACTAAATAATGGAGAAATACTGATTAACTATAAATAATGGAGAAATACTGATTAACCCTAAATAATGGAGAAATACTGATTAACTCTAAATAATGGAGAAATACTGATTAACCCTAAATAATGGAGAAATACTGATTAACTCTAAATATAGAGAAATACTGATTAACCCTAAATAATGGAGAAATACTGATTAACTCTAAATAATGGAGAAATACTGATTAACCCTAAATAATGGAGAAATACTGATTAACTCTAAATAATGGAGAAATACTGATTAACTATAAATAATGGAGAATACTGATTAACCCTAAATAATGAGAAATACTGATTAACTCTAAATAATGGAGAAATACTGATTAACTCTAAATAATGGAGAAATACTGATTAACTCTAAATAATGGAGAAATACTGATTAACTCTAAATAATGGAGAAATACTGATTAACTATAAATAATGGAGAAATACTGATTAACTCTAAATAATGGAGAAATACTGATTAACTCTAAATAATGGAGAAATACTGATTAACTCTAAATAATGGAGAAATACTGATTAACTATAAATAATGGAGAAATACTGATTAACTATAAATAATGGAGAAATACTGATTAACTCTAAATAATGGAGAAATACTGATTAACTATAAATAATGGAGAAATACTGATTAACTCTAAATAATGGAGAAATACTGATTAACTCTAAATAATGGAGAAATACTGATTAACTCTCAATAATGGAGAAATACTGATTAACTATAAATAATAGAGAAATACTGATTAACTCTAAATAATGGAGAAATACTGATTAACTCTAAATAATGGAGAAATACTGATTAACTCTAAATAATGGAGAAATACTGATTAACTCTAAATAATGGAGAAATACTGATTAACCCCAAATAATGGAGAAATACTGATTAACTCTAAATAATGGAGAAATACTGATTAACCCTAAATAATGGAGAAATACTGATTAACTCTAAATAATGGAGAAATACTGATTAACTATAAATAATGGAGAAATACTGATTAACTATAAATAATGGAGAAATACTGATTAACTATAAATAATGGAGAAATACTGATTAACTCTAAATAATGGAGAAATACTGATTAACCCCAAATAATGGAGAAATACTGATTAACTCTAAATAATGGAGAAATACTGATTAACCCTAAATAATGGAGAAATACTGATTAACTCTAAATAATGGAGAAATACTGATTAACTCTAAATAATGGAGAAATACTGATTAACTCTAAATAATGGAGAAATACTGATTAACTCTAAATAATGGAGAAATACTGATTAACCCTAAATAATGGAGAAATACTGATTAACTCTAAATAATGGAGAAATACTGATTAACCCTAAATAATGGAGAAATACTGATTAACCCCAAATAATGGAGAAATACTGATTAACTCTAAATAATGGAGAAATACTGATTAACCCTAAATAATGGAGAAATACTGATTAACTCTAAATAATGGAGAAATACTGATTAACTCTAAATAATGGAGAAATACTGATTAACTATAAATAATGGAGAAATACTGATTAACTATAAATAATGGAGAAATACTGATTAACTCTAAATAATGGAGAAATACTGATTAACTCTAAATAATGGAGAAATACTGATTAACTCTAAATAATGGAGAAATACTGATTAACTCTAAATAATGGAGAAATACTGATTAACTCTAAATAATGGAGAAATACTGATTAACTATAAATAATGGAGAAATACTGATTAACTATAAATAATGGAGAAATACTGATTAACTCTAAATAATGGAGAAATACTGATTAACTATAAATAATGGAGAAATACTGATTAACTATAAATAATGGAGAAATACTGATTAACTCTAAATAATGGAGAAATACTGATTAACCCTAAATAATGGAGAAATACTGATTAACTCTAAATAATGGAGAAATACTGATTAACTATAAATAATGGAGAAATACTGATTAACTATAAATAATGGAGAAATACTGATTAACTATAAATAATGGAGAAATACTGATTAACTCTCAATAATGGAGAAATACTGATTAACTATAAATAATGGAGAAATACTGATTAACTCTAAATAATGGAGAAATACTGATTAACTATAAATAATGGAGAAATACTGATTTACTATAAATAATGGAGAAATACTGATTAACTATAAATAATGGAGAAATACTGATTAACTCTAAATAATGGAGAAATACTGATTAACCCTAAATAATGGAGAAATACTGATTAACTCTAAATAATGGAGAAATACTGATTAACTATAAATAATGGAGAAATACTGATTAACTCTAAATAATGGAGAAATACTGATTAACTATAAATAATGGAGAAATACTGATTAACTATAAATAATGGAGAAATACTGATTAACTATAAATAATGGAGAAATACTGATTAACTATAAATAATGGAGAAATACTGATTAACTCTCAATAATGGAGAAATACTGATTAACTATAAATAATGGAGAAATACT
Organism: Heterodontus francisci; assembly: GCF_036365525.1. Taxonomy (NCBI): domain Eukaryota; kingdom Metazoa; phylum Chordata; class Chondrichthyes; order Heterodontiformes; family Heterodontidae; genus Heterodontus; species Heterodontus francisci. The sequence goes on from NW_027140525.1 coordinate 297,928, forward strand.
GATTAACCCTAAATAATGGAGAAATACTGAATAACTATAAATAATGGAGAAATACTGATTAACTATAAATAATGGAGAAATACTGATTAACCCTAAATAATGGAGAAATACTGATTAACTCTAAATAATGGAGAAATACTGATTAACTATAAATAATGGAGAAATACTGATTAACTCTAAATAATGGAGAAATACTGATTAACTATAAATAATGGAGAAATACTGATTAACTATAAATAATGGAGAAATACTGATTAACTATAAATAATGGAGAAATACTGATTAACTATAAATAATGGAGAAATACTGATTAACCCTAAATAATGGAGAAATACTGATTAACACTAAATAATGGAGAAATACTGATTAACCCTAAATAATGGAGAAATACTGATTAACTCTAAATAATGGAGAAATACTGATTAACTATAAATAATGGAGAAATACTGATTAACTCTAAATAATGGAGAAATACTGATTAACTCTAAATAATGGAGAAATACTGATTAACTCTAAATAATGGAGAAATACTGATTAACTCTAAATATAGAGAAATACTGATTAACCCTAAATAATGGAGAAATACTGATTAACTCTAAATAATGGAGAAATACTGATTAAACCCTAAATAATGGAGAAATACTGATTAACTATAAATAATGGAGAAATACTGATTAACCCCAAATAATGGAGAAATACTGATTAACTCTAAATAATGGAGAAATACTGATTAACTCTAAATATAGAGAAATACTGATTAACTATAAATAATGGAGAAATACTGATTAACCCCAAATAATGGAGAAATACTGATTAACTCTAAATAATGGAGAAATACTGATTAACTCTAAATAATGGAGAAATACTGATTAACCCAAATAATGGAGAAATACTGATTAACTATAAATAATGGAGAAATACTGATTAACCCCAAATAATGGAGAAATACTGATTAACTCTAAATAATGGAGAAATACTGATTAACTCTAAATAATGGAGAAATACTGATTAACCCTAAATAATGGAGAAATACTGATTAACTCTAAATAATGGAGAAATACTGATTAACTCTAAATAATGGAGAAATACTGATTAACTCTAAATAATGGAGAAATACTGATTAACTATAAATAATGGAGAAATACTGATTAACTCTAAATAATGGAGAAATACTGATTAACTATAAATAATGGAGAAATACTGATTAACCCCAAATAATGGAGAAATACTGATTAACTCTAAATAATGGAGAAATACTGATTAAACTCTAAATAATGGAGAAATACTGATTAACCCAAATAATGGAGAAATACTGATTAACTCTAAATAATGGAGAAATACTGATTAACTCTAACTAATGGAGAAATACTGATTAACCCCAAATAATGGAGAAATACTGATTAACCCTAAATAATGGAGAAATACTGATTAACTCTAAATAATGGAGAAATACTGATTAACCCTAAATAATGGAGAAATACTGATTAACTCTAAATAATGGAGAAATACTGATTAACTCTAAATAATGGAGAAATACTGATTAACTCTAAATAATGGAGAAATACTGATTAACTCTAAATAATGGAGAAATACTGATTAACCCCAAATAATGGAGAAATACTGATTAACTCTAAATAATGGAGAAATACTGATTAACTCTAAATAATGGAGAAATACTGATTAACCCCAAATAATGGAGAAATACTGATTAACTCTAAATAATGGAGAAATACTGATTAACCCTAACTAATGGAGAAATACTGATTAACCCTAAATAATGGAGAAATACTGATTAACCCTAAATAATGGAGAAATACTGATTAACTCTAAATAATGGAGAAATACTGATTAACTCTAAATAATGGAGAAATACTGATTAACTCTAAATAATGGAGAAATACTGATTAACCCCAAATAATGGAGAAATACTGATTAACTCTAAATAATGGAGAAATACTGATTAACCCTAACTAATGGAGAAATACTGATTAACCCTAAATAATGGAGAAATACTGATTAACCCTAAATAATGGAGAAATACTGATTAACTCTAAATAATGGAGAAATACTGATTAACTCTAAATAATGGAGAAATACTGATTAACCCTAACTAATGGAGAAATACTGATTAACCCTAAATAATGGAGAAATACTGATTAACCCTAAATAATGGAGAAATACTGATTAACTCTAAATAATGGAGAAATACTGATTAACTCTAAATAATGGAGAAATACTGATTAACTCTAAATAATGGAGAAATACTGATTAACCCCAAATAATGGAGAAATACTGATTAACTCTAAATAATGGAGAAATACTGATTAACACTAAATAATGGAGAAATACTGATTAACTCTAAATAATGGAGAAATACTGATTAACTATAAATAATGGAGAAATACTGATTAACCCTAAATAATGGAGAAATACTGATTAACTCTAAATAATGGAGAAATACTGATTAACTCTAAATAATGGAGAAATACTGATTAACTATAAATAATGGAGAAATACTGATTAACACTAAATAATGGAGAAATACTGATTAACCCCAAATAATGGAGAAATACTGATTAACCATAAATAATGGAGAAATACTGATTAACTCTAAATAATGGAGAAATACTGATTAACCATAAATAATGGAGAAATACTGATTAACCATAAATAATGGAGAAATACTGATTAACCATAAATAATGGAGAAATACTGATTAACTCTAAATAATGGAGAAATACTGATTAACTCTAAATAATGGAGAAATACTGATTAACCATAAATAATGGAGAAATACTGATTAACCATAAATAATGGAGAAATACTGATTAACTCTAAATAATGGAGAAATACTGATTAACTCTAAATAATGAGAAATACTGATTAACCCTAAATAATGGAGAAATACTGATTAACCCCAAATAATGGAGAAATACTGATTAACTCTAAATAATGGAGAAATACTGATTAACTATAAATAATGGAGAAATACTGATTAACCATAAATAATGGAGAAATACTGATTAACCCTAAATAATGGAGAAATACTGATTAACCCCAAATAATGGAGAAATACTGATTAACTCTAAATAATGGAGAAATACTGATTAACCCTAAATAATGGAGAAATACTGATTAACTCTAAATAATGGAGAAATACTGATTAACTATAAATAATGGAGAAATACTGATTAACCCTAAATAATGGAGAAATACTGATTAACTCTAAATAATGGAGAAATACTGATTAACCCTAAATAATGGAGAAATACTGATTAACTCTAAATAATGGAGAAATACTGATTAACTCTAAATAATGGAGAAATACTGATTAACTATAAATAATGGAGAAATACTGATTAACTCTAAATAATGGAGAAATACTGATTAACTCTAAATAATGGAGAAATACTGATTAACTCTAAATAATGGAGAAATACTGATTAACTATAAATAATGGAGAAATACTGATTAACTCTAAATAATGGAGAAATACTGATTAACTATAAATAATGGAGAAATACTGATTAACTCTAAATAATGGAGAAATACTGATTAACTCTAAATAATGGAGAAATACTGATTAACTCTCAATAATGGAGAAATACTGATTAACTATAAATAATAGAGAAATACTGATTAACTCTAAATAATGGAGAAATACTGATTAACTCTAAATAATGGAGAAATACTGATTAACTCTAAATAATGGAGAAATACTGATTAACTCTAAATAATGGAGAAATACTGATTAACTCTAAATAATGGAGAAATACTGATTAACTCTAAATAATGGAGAAATACTGATTAACTCTAAATAATGGAGAAATACTGATTAACTCTAAATAATGGAGAAATACTGATTAACTCTAAATAATGGAGAAATACTGATTAACTCTAAATAATGGAGAAATACTGATTAACTCTAAATAATGGAGAAATACTGATTAACCCCAAATAATGGAGAAATACTGATTAACTCTAAATAATGGAGAAATACTGATTAACCCTAAATAATGGAGAAATACTGATTAACTCTAAATATGGAGAAATACTGATTAACTATAAATAATGGAGAAATACTGATTAACTATAAATAATGGAGAAATACTGATTAACTATAAATAATGGAGAAATACTGATTAACTCTAAATAATGGAGAAATACTGATTAACTATAAATAATGGAGAAATACTGATTAACCCCAAATAATGGAGAAATACTGATTAACTCTAAATAATGGAGAAATACTGATTAACCCTAAATAATGGAGAAATACTGATTAACTCTAAATAATGGAGAAATACTGATTAACTATAAATAATGGAGAAATACTGATTAACTATAAATAATGGAGAAATACTGATTAACCCCAAATAATGGAGAAATACTGATTAACTCTAAATAATGGAGAAATACTGATTAACTCTAAATATAGAGAAATACTGATTAACTATAAATAATGGAGAAATACTGATTAACCCAAATAATGGAGAAATACTGATTAACTCTAAATAATGGAGAAATACTGATTAACTCTAAATAATGGAGAAATACTGATTAACCCCAAATAATGGAGAAATACTGATTAACTATAAATAATGAGAAATACTGATTAACCCAAATAATGGAGAAATACTGATTAACCCTAAATAATGGAGAAATACTGATTAACTATAAATAATGGAGAAATACTGATTAACCCAAATAATGGAGAAATACTGATTAACTCTAAATAATGGAGAAATACTGATTAACTATAAATAATGGAGAAATACTGATTAACTCTAAATAATGGAGAAATACTGATTAACTCTAAATAATGGAGAAATACTGATTAACTCTAAATAATGGAGAAATACTGATTAACCCCAAATAATGGAGAAATACTGATTAACTATAAATAATGGAGAAATACTGATTAACTCTAAATAATGGAGAAATACTGATTAACTCTAAATAATGGAGAAATACTGATTAACTATAAATAATGGAGAAATACTGATTAACCCAAATAATGGAGAAATACTGATTAACTCTAAATAATGGAGAAATACTGATTAACTCTAAATAATGGAGAAATACTGATTAACCCCAATAATGGAGAAATACTGATTAACTCTAAATAATGGAGAAATACTGATTAACTCTAACTAATGGAGAAATACTGATTAACCCCAAATAATGGAGAAATACTGATTAACCCTAAATAATGGAGAAATACTGATTAACTCTAAATAATGGAGAAATACTGATTAACCCTAAATAATGGAGAAATACTGATTAACTCTAAATAATGGAGAAATACTGATTAACTCTAAATAATGGAGAAATACTGATTAACTCTAAATAATGGAGAAATACTGATTAACTCTAAATAATGGAGAAATACAATTAACCCTAAATAATGGAGAAATACTGATTAACTCTAAATAATGGAGAAATACTGATTAACTCTAAATAATGGAGAAATACTGATTAACCCAAATAATGGAGAAATACTGATTAACTCTAAATAATGGAGAAATACTGATTAACCCTAACTAATGGAGAAATACTGATTAACCCTAAATAATGGAGAAATACTGATTAACCTAAATAATGGAGAAATACTGATTAACTCTAAATAATGGAGAAATACTGATTAACTCTA